>NW_017718465.1:0-17301 GCF_001865875.1 Lupinus angustifolius
ATTGGACAGAATCTATACTCTCATATATACATATGTGCTAGTACCAGAGTGTATATATGCAGAAAACGGGACACGATTTTAACTATCGTTCATTGTTTAGGCTTGATTGTTTATGATTTAGGATTATTATTTTTTGCAATCCTTTCGATGCATTTTTATTTTAGGCATTTCCAAGGATTGAAAACCACTATTTCGTGAACAAGGGTTTCTTACCCTCAGATTCATATGTTAGAAGCAGTTGATAAAATTAGGCATATCAACATCATAATTGTGTAGGTAAATAAGTTTGTGTTTTTGTGTAGGTAAATGAGTTTATGCTTTTGTACAGGTAAATAAGTGTGTGCTTGTATGTTTTATCTTCATTCTTAAAGATGGTTTCAAGTCATATATATGGTGCAGAACAAAATTTATAGTGGAAGGAATACCCTACAGGTTTTTAAATGTATCAAAATAAATTATCTGTTTATGCTGTGACTTATTCAAACTTACATGGCTAAGATGGTAACGTGCCAACCTAATTCAAAAGTTGCAGATTAAAAATTAGATTCCAAACATGGTCTTATTGATGAGATTCCAAATATCTATATAAATATTTTGCATGTCTTTATATTCTGCATTTTTTAAAAAACTATTGTAATCTGTTAATAGAGCTCAAAAGTAGTTCTTTGTTGTGGCTACTTGGGAAAATAGCTTGAAAGCAACTCTTGATGCTGAGCTGAAAAAAATTAAGGTAATATTTAAGTTGTTGTTAAGTTAATCATTAACATGATCACATTGCTTTTTCTATTATACATGACATCATGGTACCATTTTTAGTCTAATGTTAGTAATCAAGATTTACAATCATGGTACCATTTTTGTATACCTATGTGAAACATATCCAGTAGAATTCAATATCACAAGACCAAAAACAACTTAAAAGCCTATTCAAAAATATTTTATTACACTTTCAAACATTTTGTAGTCCAATATGATTATTGGTACCATTTCCATACACCTGTGCGAGTCTTATTTAGTGCAATTGAATCCTACAAGACCAATTATGGTGTAAAACTCTTTTCCTGAATATTAGGTGATAAATTCAAACTTTTTTAAGTCATGTGCTGTGAAAAATAAGGATTCATAGCATTGCTTTTTCTATCATACATGACATCGTGGTACCATTTTTAGTCTAATGTTAGTAATCAAGATTTACAATCATGGTACCATTTTTGTATACCTATGTGAAACATATCCAGTAGAATTCAATATCACAAGACCAAAAACAACTTAAAAGCCTATTCAAAAATATTTTATTACACTTTCAAACATTTTGTAGTCCAATATGATTATTGGTACCATTTCCATACACCTGTGCGAGTCTTATTTAGTGCAATTGAATCCTACAAGACCAATTATGGTGTAAAACTCTTTTCCTGAATATTAGGTGATAAATTCAAACTTTTTTAAGTCATGTGCTGTGAAAAATAAGGATTCATAATCTTGATATGATTTTCATACACCAACGTAATCATATTTAATACAATTCAATCCTACAATACACAATATGGCTTAAAACTATATTTACAGATATTAGATTACTCATTCAAACATTATTATTATTATTATTATTATTATTATTATTATTATTATTTTAAATTTACCATTATATTATTGAAAATAAAGATTGTGGGACAATGACACATTGGGATCATGAGATGAGTATGTACGAAAGTAACTTTAAATAAATTTAATTAGCCACGGATGTATTGTGGAAAAATTAGCAACTTAGCCACGGTTGTGGTGTGGCAAAATCAGAAACTTAGCCACGGTTCGACTGTAGCTGAATTAAACAGACTATGGCTAAATAAATGTTACCACATTTCACAGAAGTGTAGCGAAATAACATAATGACCATGGCTAATTTTTAGCAACGCCATTCCTTGCCACAACGACATTAAGTGTGGCCACTCAATCTAGTTACGATTTTTCCCCACTTTAGCCACGGTTGAAACCGTGGCTAACAGGAAGTTTTATTGTAGTGTTGGTTGAATTCTTTTTGCGTTATGGTACGTTTGAGTTTGGTGTATTGGGTCCTGCTATTACTATCAAGTCTCTCAAGGCCTCTTTGAATTTTTATTGGTCTACTAGGGTTTGTTAATTTGTTTCTTGTTTCTTCGTTTTTGGTTGGTTTCTTAATTTCAGAAGCACTTGTCATGCTGAATTTAGTACTGAAGCTTTCTTTGTGTACATGGTTGCAAAATATAATGATAAAATAGTGTTTCTTTGATTATTACTATTATCATGGATGTTATGTGTTATGAGATGGAGTGAAGTTATATATAATTAATGATTATAAATATATACTTCTTCAATTTCACATTTTTTAATGTTTTAATTTTTTAAGTTTATTTTAAATAAATGTTTTAATATTTTGGAAACTCAATACAATTATATTTTAATTTCTAATTATAATCTTATTGATTATTTTTCTTTTTTCTTTTCTTTTGAATTTGGTTTCCAGTATACATTAAATGTGGTTATGTTAGTTAATTTATATCAAACTTTTACACCATTTATTGATTTCTTAAACTACATGTATAACATTAAACAACCAAAGATATGAAACATATGAGTAATAATATTTAAATGAAATAATTATATATAATTATACACGATTAACATGTCACCATTACCACCAAAATAAAGAAAAACATTGACATATCGTTTTCATCTCTTCTTTTTATTTTAAGTAAACCGTTTAGTTCACTTCCTATATATCAATAATAATAATAATTATTATTTCTATTCTTTCCATTGAGTATCAAATTGTTTCCAGACGTGTTATACAAATGGTATTATATTGGTCGATTCAACTAGTAAACTGTTGAACTCGTACGTTATAACAATTATATCGGTCATGCAGTCATATCAATCAAAAGCGGCCAAAACCAGTGAAAACGGATTGTGATGGTTTTCATCTAAACCAGTGTTGTTAAAACCGTACCGGTTATCAAATCGGTCAGGGTACTGGTATAGTGGTACAGTGGTTCAACCAGTGGTTCAGTAATTAAACTGCATGCCAGTTAAACCGGACATACCTACTTATATTTATATATATATATAAATCTATAACAAAAAAATTCCAAATAGGTACTCAAATTTATAATTCATATTTATAATCTACTCAAAATTCACATAAATAAACAACTTTAAGTCTTTAACAAATTCAAAGTCTAAATTGAAAAACATATATCAATCCAAAAGTACCACTTAACAACCACAAAATATAAATAAATGACATAACTTCACAACTCACTCTATAAAACAAATAAATTTAGAGTTTTAACATTTAACATCAAGGAGTCAAAGTTATCTTATATGAATATTATATTTTTCTACCAAATCCTATCTTCAGACAGTACTCCAAGATTACACAAATGTCACTGAGATTACACACGAATATTAGCAACCAAAATGTGTAATCTAAGTATGCTTTGGAAACATGTGCATGTGCCTTGAAGTGTTGAAGAAGAGTTGGTTGGAAAGATCAGTCACATTGTAATGAGTTTTGAAAAAACATATGTGTATAAACCAACCGGTTTAGTAAAATACCGGCCGGCTCACCGGTTTTGACCGGTTTTAATACTTGGCCGGTTCAACACCTGTACCGTACTGGTTAAGGGCCCGGTTCACCGGTTTTCCGGTTGAACCGGCCGGTACGGTACGGTTTTTATAACTATGATCTAAACTATACCCATCATACTAGTTGATTTTCATTTAAAGTTACAATTTTTTTATGAAAGTTATTTATTCTTTACCAAAATTTTGTTATGGAGGATCAATTACACAATTACTGCATTTGTTTATACTTCTATAACATGGTCTAGCACCAAGTCACACATTTTTTTTTAACATTAATCTTAGTATAATATGTATGTATATCTAACTTCAACAATATGTTGTTTAATTAGTGAACTATTGGTTGAATCGTTATCCTTATAAGTATAAGATAGCAAACTAAGATGGATGATGAATTAGTTTTCTGCATAATTGACAATTTTTGCAACTTTACAACAATTAGAGTATAGTGCATCAGAAATGTAAGTTGTAGAAAATCAAACTACAAAATGAAAGTAAAGAGAATAAGGAAGAATAGAGATACACAAGTTTTTATACTAATTCACCTTCTTGTCCACTTGAAGGCTACATCGAGTCCCCTTGCTTACCCAAGAGATTTTATTGATTTTTATGAGTTGTAATTACAAATCTCACCCTAAGATTCCGAGTATAAAACACCCTCATCATAATCTCACACCCTTAGAATAACAATTCTTCTGAGTACCTCTCTTCCTTTTTCCACCACACCTAATGGTGAAAATTTTACAGCAATTTTGACAAATATTATAGAATAAAACTATGGCTAGATTGTAGAAATAATTTGATACTTCTATTCTTGGAGTCCTTATGGTCTTTAAAAGTGAATAACAAAATATGTTGAAGTATTTAAATTTATGAAAATTTAGAATGAAACACTTCACATCAACTTATAAATTTTTTGAAAGTTTATATAAAAGTTGCTTGCAAGAGTGTTCAAAAAATTGTGAAAGGTGTATGAAAGATTGGTGTTCGAAATGAAGTTCTAAGTACCTTTAAATAGGCTTTCAGTCAACCATCATACCCCTAAGTGAAGGTAGAACATGTTTAGTATAACATCTATTTGTTTTAGGTGAAAGTTGTTCTATTTGGATTTGCAAATTTGGTGTAACAACTCTTTGTAACATATTATTTTAGTGAGTAACTGATTACTCAAATTTTCTGCATAAATGAGTAATCAGTTAATCTCAATGAGTAATTGGTTACTTTGTATTAAAATTGTAGGATAACCTGTTACCCAGTTTAGGTAATCTCTTACTCAGCTCTAGTAATATTTTACTCAATTCAACTAATCTATTACTTTTCTTTTTGAAAATTAAGTTCATATGTTCTAAGTTCAAATATGTTTCAAATGGGTTTTATCAACTTGAGCATATGGTTAATTAAACATAAGTACAAGACTTGGGAAAAAGTACATATCTTAGAAGACTATAAAACATCTTGATTGTGATAGCATTTCCTCTAAGTCTTAATGCATTCTTTCTCTTTCTTCTTTTTCGTGATTTTGGTATCTTTAGGAGCAAGATCTTCTTCCCAATACCGCCATACAAATATGTTGTCCAGTTTGATGCTCGCTGCAATGTTAATAACACTGGTTTTTTGAAAACTATAAAGGATCGTCCACCTTTGCTTTCACTGCTGGAGAGGAAGTGGCGTTCATATGCTTTCCTAACCGTCCCATTTTTCCAACCACCTTCTTCCCTCCTTATAACCTTCCTTCATACCTTTCCAAAGGCTAGTTCTACAAGACTTAAAAAAAAAATTGGATGACAATTTCTGTAAACCACTAATTTAAATTAGGAACCACATCACGTGATGTTATCACAATACTATGGTTGTGGTGATGGTTGCAACTGTATCACACCATAATTATGTTGTGACACCAAATCACAATGATGTGGCCATATCAGCTAGCAATGTAACTACATCAGACTGTATTTGGGCCGCACCATACTGCGTCGGACCACATCATACTACATTCGAACCCTTGATGCTGCATCAGATCGTATCGAACTCAAAAGTATATTTTTAATTAAAAAAATAATTTACACCGCATTGGCCATAATCCCCATCACAACAACCACAATTATAATAACTACAATTATAATTGTAACCATTATCGCAATGTTATGGCATATGTGGTTGTTGAAGTGGAAATTAGAAATGATCTATAACCAATGAAGGGTTGGTGTTGAGAGTTGGCAGATCTCTGGTCAGTGATGGGTTGGGGTTGAGAGATGATGGTTGGAGTCGTGTGATGGGTCAGGAGGAGAGCGTGTGTTGGGTAGGGAGTGAGCCATGTTAGGTGTAGGGTCGAGGGAGCCATGTTAGGGGTAGGCACATCGGGTTGAGGAGTGATATTTTTTAAAGGGATTAAGTTTGAGAAAGTGAGTGACAAAGATCGAAAGTGGGGTTTATGTAGCTTATAGATAAACATAGGTATTAACATTGTTATGTGATGTAATATTGCGATTATGGTCAGCCTAACACCAAATCATAATTATACAACCATATCAGAAATTGTTGATTGGTTTTCTATAAAAGCAATGCACACATATATAAGAGGTATATAATACAAGTTTGTGCATATTCTTTCGGCTATGGCAAGGCCTTTTTTTCATTTCCCAAATTTATTTTTTATTTATTTTTATACTTTTCTTATAAGTTGTGATTTGTGTATAGCAACCATGAAGACAAAGAATACTCACATTTATCGTTGAATACAAAAGAATATATATATCAATCAGGAGAGCCAACATTAAAAAATTTAGCAAAGTTATAAATTATCTTATGAATAATAATTATATAATTGTATACTTCAAAATGTATATTATATTTTGTTTTTTTATTTTCATATCATCTTTTTCTTTGAGGAATAAAGATACTGTTGAGATTTATGATCCAATTATATTAGTGGTTGAATGGATCCATGATCTAATCATGTTGATTGTTAATTCTTGAGGGGTTTATGATCTAGTTATGTTGATTATTACGCGGATCTATGATCCAATTATGTTGAGTGCTAATTTTTAGGGGTCACCAAATTATGTTGATTCTTGAATGATTCTTTGGATTTGTTAATTGACTTGGGCATCAACAAACAAATTCTCATTCCCATGAAGACGATTTTATTCCAAGAAATGAAGTAAGAGATTCCTACGAATTTGGAATGTCAAGTGAGAGGCGTGCTCCTCTGGTAAACTTTTGTGTGCAAACTTTTAATCTTGTACGCGTGTTTTGAAGCATTTAATGTCATTTATGCAAATTCATTAAGTCGTAATCATGAGTCATATTTATGCAAAAAGTTAATTATATTGTAATTTTTTTGGTACTATAAAGAGTATCATTTCACTTTTTAGGGTAAGGAACTAATCTCTTTCGAGGTTCGTGATTGCCCCTCACAACAAGTGTCATCCAAAGGAATCGAATTATTGACCTTTTATTATATTATGACTTAATATCTACTAAAGATTTTCCTTTATATTATTTTCCGTGGATATTTTGCATACTCGTGACATGTAGAAATGCCTTTGAAAGTCATTAAAATAGTATTTCTACTATTTTTATTTACTATGTTTGAGTTTTCTAACATTTTTAGGTGAAGTATCTAAGGAGTATGAGTTTGAATCATGTTGAAGACTCATTATCATGTGGTTATACAACTAAAATTTTATACAATTTATTTTAGAGAACTTGTTAAGTTCCAAGGGATATGAATGTAGGAAAGGAAGATTATGATAAAAAAGTTTTAGGTAGTATAATGATCATGTAAAAGAAGAATAAAATATTTTAAACAAAAATATATCATATGCACTTTGAGTTCAATGTAGTTTACATCTAGTATTATAGAAGTATATAAGTCACAGAATACTAGTACAAAACTAGTATTATAAACAAATACAAATGTGGATTGTGTGTGTATCTCTTTCAAAATAATAAAAGAATAATAAATGTTTAAAACAAAATATATAATATGTACTTTGAGTTAAATGTGGTTTAGCAATAAACGTTGCTATATGGTATCTCTTTATAAAATAGATATATCATTTGCAACCTTGAAAGAAATATCCACTGTT
Organism: Lupinus angustifolius; assembly: GCF_001865875.1. Taxonomy (NCBI): domain Eukaryota; kingdom Viridiplantae; phylum Streptophyta; class Magnoliopsida; order Fabales; family Fabaceae; genus Lupinus; species Lupinus angustifolius. The sequence continues at coordinate 7,713 of NW_017718465.1, forward strand.
TGAGTGTTCTTTTCAAATTGAGAATCTCACAAATGTGCGTGAGATAATTTCTTAATATTAGGAAAACACATCTTTGGAGCCACTGAAACACTCATTTGCATATATTTCAACTGCAGCTTCGGTTATGTGACCAAAATCCCAAAAATAGTGCTCCTTACGATTCACACATGATATTCCTTCTTGAATACATGACTTAGATATATTTGTGAATCCTGAAAATTAATAAATTATCAATAGAAAAATTAAAGAGACATGGGTATGATGTAACTATAAGAGGTGAATCATATACATTATACACTATTTTAAATTTGATGGATTAATTGTTACTCACCATATTTTTTGGGTTCGTTTTTTATTTTATTGAAGAAGTTGAAACCATTTGCAGATACGAATATTGAACCTGAGAATTGCTTCTCCATCTTCTGAACCTTCTTTAAGAGTTTATCTGAGAAAAGCTTAACCATTTGATTTATATTTTTCATTGCAATATAGATTAGGGGAACAACCAATTTGATTAATAGTATCAATCACAAACTTTCTTGCTCCAAGATTGTATATTGTCTAGATATTGAATGGTAAGAAAATAAACAATTAGATGACCATGTTTAGTCAATAGATATTTAATTGAAGGTTACCTTTATTTTAGAAGACAATTGTTCTAGGAGGTAATCTGCAAATTCTTCTGGGTTCATATTCTTATATGTTCTTATTTCAGGCTTCAAATAATTGAGAAAATAATCATTAGAACCAATGCAGATTAAATATATTGATTTTGATAAGTGGTATCTGAGTTCATCTTTTCTCTCAAAATGTTTATGTTTCGGAAGGTCATTCACCACAGTCGAGGTGAAATATTCAATTTGTTTATCCAATGATAAACATTCTCCCTTTGAAAAAAATATTAAAACATAGTGAGGAAATAGTGATTTTCAAGATGAATAACAATGTGTTCAAAGTATTTTCTTTTTCATCTTATATCTCTATTATCGTTCAAGATTCTACATACGGCTGATGCATAATTGATTCCAGTGATCACTTGATATCTTTTAGATTCATGGATACCTAAATATGGAGGTTGTAATGGTAAACCCAACTTAATAGCTACATAAACAAAATAGAAAATACATAAAATAATTCCAAAAAGCATAATGTTGATTTTAAGTAGCAATAGAAGTAGTAGTGACAATTAAAATTTTGTTAAGTGGTTATTAAAATGTATAGAGAATTAATACATGTAGTGTCAAACATACCAATAAGGTCCGCGAAAGTTTTGCCATTGGTAAATCTTTCGGTTGCGTTATTATTGAAGTCTATGCCATATGGAGGAACATTTGACTTAGCATGTGTAATAAGATTGTTATTATTTCCAGCATCTATACTTGAATCCCCAAACACATATAATGCCGGCACAAGGCTCTTTGAACCGTCTACTTTGACAAAGAAAGCGTGATGGACAATAAAGGAAAAAATCCAGAAAGCTTTAGAACTTTCCATTACTTCTTACTTATCAAATTGAAGATGATGATGAATGTTCTTCATGTACCATTAATTTATAATGATGTTAAATATCACCTCTCTTAGGTGGAAACAAGGCTGGAAAAAAATGGAGACACCACACTTTCTTATAAAAAGAATATTAGACAACATTGTATAACCATATTCAGTTTTAAATTTTGTAGAACAAAAAACAGAATTACTTGATTTCAAAATTTACTTATATTTTTCATGCTTACTCATTTTTTGTAAATGATGTATTATACTTGTCTGCATTTAAATTCAACTTGATATCAGTCTCAAAACTCACTAGTTCTCTATCTTGCAAGTTGATTTTCTCAAATACTTACTGTCACATTCAGGAACTCCAATCCTTGAGGATGATTGGTGTAGCTAGCATGAAGGAGGGACTATATGGAATGATGCAGCCCAACCGAGACATTCCTATTGTTCACACTCTTAATGCTTTTTCTAGTTATGATGATAATAATCTTTGGCATTGTAGACTCGGGCATCTATTTCATTCTAAAATGCTTGTTATGCAAACTGTCTTTCCTTTCATACAATGCAATAAAACTGTTAATCCTTGTGATATTTGTCATCTAGCTAAGCAAAAGAGATTGTCATATCCTGATAGTGTATCCAAAACTAGTAAACCCTTTGATCTTGTCCACATAGACATTTGGGGTCCCTTCTCTATTCCCTCAACACATGGACATAGGTATTTCCTTACCATAGTTGATGACCGTAGTAGATATACCTGGTTACTCTTTATGAGGACCAAGTCTGAAACCAACCAACATATCAAATCTTTTGTGTCATATGTGAGTACTCAATTTGATTCGAAACTGAAATATATTAGAAGTGACAATGGGAAGTAATTATTCCTTACTATTCTATGCCATACATGGAATCCAACATGAGACCACTTGTGTGGAATCACCTCAGCAAAATGGAATTGCTGAGAAAAAACTCCAGCATGTTCTAGCTGTTACTAGGTCCTTGATCTTTCAATCTAACCTACCCTTATGCTTATGGATTATGTTGTATGCCATGCTATACATCTTATTAATAAACAACCTACTAGATACCTTATGAACAAACCCCTTTTAGGCTTTACATAAAAATTTGTCTGATTTGAGTCACCTGAAAACCTTTGGAAGCCTATGTTATGCATCTACTCTTACTGCTAAAAGACACAAACTTGATCCTAGATCAAGAAAATGTGTCTTCTTGGGTTATAAGCAAAGAACAAAGGGGTATGTTCTCTTAGATTGTCAAAATAGACAAATCTTTCTCTCTAGAAATGTGATTTTCTTTGAGCATGTTTTCCCTTTTAAACACATTAGTGTCCAACCACCTACTACTTCACCAACTCAACCTATTATGCCCACCTATCTGGATTCCCTTTTTCCTTACACTGATGATCTTAGCAATGACCAGGTTATTAGTACTCCTGCTCATGAATCCCCACAAGATAGCCCATCTGACTCTGCCACACCTAACATTGTTAATCCTCCTCCTCCTATTAGACAATCTTCTAGAAGATCCAAGCCACCTCTTTATCTCAAAGACTATCATTTCACCCTAGCTACAGGGTGTATGACAACACCTTCTTCCAAAATTAAATACCCTATATCCAACTTCATCTCTTATGATTACTTGTCCCATGCTCATAAACATTATTCCTTAGGAATCTCTTATGTTATTACTCCTGATTCCTACCAAGAAGCCATTCTTAATGAGTCATGGCAGCAAGCCATCAACTCTGAACTCTCTGCCCTTCAAAAGAATGGAACCCGAACCATCACCAACTTGCCTGACAACAAAAGAGCCATAGGTTCCAAATGGATCTTCAAGATCAAACATAAACCAGATGGATCTGTTGAAAGATTCAAGGCAAGATTAGTTGCCAAAGGATACAACCAAACAGAAGGAGTATATTATCATGACAATTTTAGCCCTATTGTGAAAATGACAACAATTAGAGTTCTTTTATCCTTAGCAGTCATTCATAACTAGTTCCTTCACCTATTATATGTTAACACAACTTTTCTCCATGGTAACCTCAATGAGGATGTTTACATGAAAATCCCTCTTGGTCTCATTGTATCAAATACACCCTTAGTTTGCAAACTTCATAAGTCCATCTATGGATTAAAACATGTTAGTAGATAATGGCATGACAAATTAACTAAAGTCTTGATTGCCCATGGTTTTCACAAATCACATGCTGACCATTCCTTACTCACTAAAACAGTAGGATCGAATTTTACTGCTATATTAATATATGTTGATGATCTTGTCTTGACTGGGAATGATTTTACTGAAATACAATCTATTAAACAACTCTTAAATTCCAAATTCAGTATCAAGGACATAGGGAATCTCAAGTTCTTTCTTGGGATGGAAATTGCAAGAACTTCAAAAGGGATAGCTTTGTATCAAAGAAAGTATGTATTAGATCTTTTGTCTGAAACATGTACTCTTGCTGCTAAACCCTGCACTGCTCCTATGGATTACAACACAAAGCTGCATTCTTCATCTGGATCTCCATTGCCAGACCCTGCTCCTTACAGAAAATTGCTCTATCTAACAAATTTGAGGCCTGATATCATTTATGCAGTGAGTCACCTTAGCCAATTCAACTCAAAACCCACTGATCAACATCAAAAAGCTTCCAACATGATTCTCAAATATCTCAAATCCTCCCCTGCTCTTGGTCTCTTCTTCCCGAGCCAGAATTGAACAACATTGAAAGGATTCTCTGACTCAAATTGGGCAGCTTGCCTTGACACCAGAAAGTCTGTCACTGGATGGTGTTTTTTCCTTGGTTCTTCACTTGTTTCCACGAAAACTAAGAAGCAAACCACTATATCCAAGTCATCTACAGAAGCTGAGTATAGAGCCTTGGGAATGGCTTCCTGTGAAGCTGATAAGTGCCAAACATACCTAAATTTCATACACTTTTATGGCACTTATCTTAAGCATAATTGAGAAAAACCGACTTAATACTTTTTGTATAAAATTTCACAATATTGTATATTTGTGTGTGTATTTCTTTTTTATATATTTTGTAGGATTTAGAAAGAAGAAAAGAAGAGAAAAAAGACTCATGGTAAAAAATAAAAAGAAGTCAAAAACCAAGATGCTCAACCAGACAGCTAAGCATGGACCAAGCCACGCTAAACTGACCTGGACACTAGCCTGACCTAGACACCAGCCTGACCTAGACCAAGCTTCTCAAGCAAGCAGCTGAGCGGACCTGCTTGGCCGCTCAGCCTAGCACCAGACTAGTCCTGGCACGGTCAGAACTCAGCTTGACATGGTCAGACACAAGCTTGGCACATGCCCAAGCTGCTGAACAAGCAGCTTAGCGGAGAACCAGACTCCTCACCAGATCAGCAAGCACTAGGCCACGTCCCAGTCAGCACGGTCAAAGCTGCTGAACAAGCAGCTTAGCGGTGCAACATGTGTGCTAAGCAGTGTGCACCCAGACTTGACTTAGCCATCGAGAAAACCATGAAGTCACCAATGACCTCACCTCAAGTAGCCCACCATAGGCTTTCTAGAGTAGCTCACAATAGCTGGTTTCATAGCTCACAACTAGCTTTGATGAGTCAAGCATAAGGAGGTGACAAAGCTGCTTGATCAAGGGACCAAACCCATGCTGAAGGGTTTGGTCAGCTGCTTAGCGGGGCTGACAAGCAGCTCAGCAGCCCAGAAGAATATCTATAAATAGGGCACATTCCATTCGAGCAAAGGGGCATCAAATTCATATATCTCTCACATTTTCACTCACATTTTGATTTGGTCAGCTGCTTAGCGGGGCTGACAAGCAGCTTAGTGGCCCAGAAGAATTTCTATAAATATGGCACATTCCATCCGAGCAAAAGGGCATCAAATTCACATATCTCTCACATTTTCACTCACATTTTGCCTAGAAATTATTCTCTGAAGTTCTCTCTTCTTCTTCTTAGCTTAGGAACTTTATTTAAGTAAGTTTCGTAATTTCAGTTTATAATTCAAGAGGAGAAAAAGGAGAACGCAAATGAAATGCAAAAATCAAATTTGTAATCTCATTTGGAACTCAAAGCATCCAATCCATCGAAAAGCTGCCTCCTCCAACAAATGTTAAAGGAATCATAAGCTTTCTCGGACATGCTGGATTCTATCGTAGATTCATCAAAAACTTCTCCAAAACAGCTAAGCCCTTGTGCAATTTACTCTTAAAAGATTCTGTTTTTAACTTTGATGATTCCTGTTTAGAAGCATTCAAACAATTAAAATTATGCTTGGTAACTGCTCCTGTCAATACTGCACCAAACTAGAAATCCCCTTTTGAACTAATGTGTAATGCAAGTGATTATGCAATTGGTGCAGTTCTGGGACAGAGAAAAGAACGGATTTTTCATGCAATACATTATACTAGTAAAGTTCGAAATGAAGCACAAATCAATTATGCTACAACCCAAAAAGAACTACTAGCAATAATGTTTGCATTGGAAAAATTTAGAAGCTATTTGATTGGGGCAAAAACAATTATCTATACTGACCATGCCGCAATCAAATATCTTCTAAAGAAACCCAACTCCAAGCCACGATTGATTAGATGGGTGTTGCTTTTGCAGGAATTTGACTTAGAAATCCGCGACAAAAGTGATAAAGAAAACCAAGTGGCAGATCATTTGTCAAGATTGGTGAATAAAGAAGACGCGTTAAGAGAACAAGAAATAGCAGACACATTTCCTGATGAAAAGCTATTTCAACTTCAAACAAGACCATGGTTTGCTGATATGGCCATTTATAAAACCTCAGGTATAATTCCTGAACATTTTAATTGTCAGCAAAAGAAATTTTTTCTCAAAAGAGTGAATCAATACGTCTGGATGAACCATACTTATTTAAAGAAGGAACCGATAATATTAGTAGATGATATGTTGATGAAAATGAGGCCCAGAAAATATTATGGCACTGCCATAATTCGGCCTATGAGGGACATTACAATGGGAACAGAACCGCGACCAAAGTACTCCAATCTGGATTCTTTTGGCCAACTATTTATAAAGATGCCCAATTGTATGTCCAAAAGTGTGATGCATGCCAAAGGTCTGGGGGACTTGGGAAACAAAGTGAAATGCCTTTACAAAATATTATAGAAATATTTTTTTTTATTATTAATGAAGTAAAAGAATATGGAGCAATTGAGTTGAAAGATACCGAGACAAAAGCAACTTGGGTGGTAAACGGATAGAGATTAAAACCTTATTTGGGTGATGAGTCAGACTTCATCATCAATGAGCAATCAGAATAATATCGTCCAAAGTCTGACGTTAAGCTAATGACGTTAAAAGAGCGCTGACTGGAAGGCAATCCAGTATGTGGTAAAAATTTACTTCCTTCATCATTATTTTCTTTCGTTAGTATTTTATTTTTATGTTTTTTTTAGAAAACTTAACAAATTTTTAAATCACATCGAGTAAATCCCAAAAAAAAATTTAAGGTTTGAGGACAAACCTTCATTTAAAAAGGGGGACAAGACTTGATGTAATTTAAAAATTTATTTTTCTTGATTAGATTGTGTAAATATGTAAAAAGTAAATTTGATTGTCCAAAAAAGTCAAAAATATTTCTAAACCGAAAACAAAATGGCTAAAACAAAATTTTTGAAGCATGATCAAATCATTAGAAAATGTTAAGCATATTTTAAATTAAGCTTTGATTGAGCAAAATGAGATGTATGCTAAATTTTTGTGAAAAAGGTCACATAATGTCATAACTTGAAATTTTTGCATATTCAAAATTCAATTTTATGTAACAAGATCTTCACAAACATTTTTTAAATCAAAACGTGTGAATCCAGACCAAGTGAGGGAGTAAGCCAAACACATGAGATAAACAAAGTGAGAATCAACATTTGATTTGTCTAATTAAACTTGTTTGAGTCTTTAAATCTCTTAATTGCATAAAAATGATAAGAAATGATCAAGGCATGTTCTTTGATTAGTTGAACCAAAGGCCAAAAAGCCCAAACCAAATTAGGAATATCATTTGTAAGCCCCTTTGAGCCAAAACAAATGAAATAAATTTTTTTCAAACTATCTTATGAAACCAAATTGAAAAAATGTTCTAAGAGAGCATTAAATTTAAAAGAATAGTTCAAAAAGATTAAGTTAGGGGGAAAATTGGTGGACTTTGCTTCCTAAAAGAAAGAAAAAAACTCAATCTCTTTACAATGAAAAGAAACAAAAAGAGATTGAGAAAAATAGAAGCCAAGGTTCAAAAAGTTAACGAGGTTGAGAAAAATAATGGAAAAAAGAAGAGTAAAAGTATTCCATTGAATTTTTTTCAAAAATACTCTCTTTTTAAACTTAGTCTTGAAAAATCTAGAAAACCATTATCCAAACCAAGTCACATTACAACCAAAATGAAGACCTTAGTGATCTTTGAGTAATTATGCAATTTAAGAGAATATGTGAGATAAAAAACAAGTTCAAATTACTACAAACAAATGCTTGAAAATTTGAGTGAAACACTTACCCTTCAAAAGTTCCAACTTTGAACTTGTGTGCAAAGAAACACTTTTTGGTTAGAAAAATATTTTCTTAGGTAAATTGTTACACATTTTTTATAAGCAAAAACACTGATATCTTGTTTGAAGCATTATATGTCAAAATTCACAAATCATGAAAAATCTCATTGAAATCTATTTTTGACATGCTTATACATTTGAAATCATGTTGATCATCATTATTATTTTTAGCCAAATTGATTTCGGATAATTTTCACCTTTTGTTTGATGACAAACAAAGTTTTAAGTTGGGGGGAGTTTGATAAGTGTCAAACGTACCTAAATTTCATCTACTTTTATGACACTTATCTTAAGCATAATTGAGAAAAACCGACTTAAAAGAATACTTTTGGTATAAAATATCACAATATTGTATATTTGTGTGTGTATTTCTTTTTTATGTATTTTGTAGGATTTAGAAACAAGAAAAGAAGTGAAAAAAGACTCATGGTAAAAAAGAAAAAGAAGTCAAAAACCAAGGTGCTCAACCAGGCAGCTAAGTGTGGACGAAGCCACGCTAAGCTGACCTGGACACTAGCCTGACTTGGACACCAGCCTGACCTAGACCAAGCTGCTCAAGCAAGCAGCTGAGCGGACCTGCTTGGCTGCTCAGCCTAGCACCAGACTAGTCCTGGCACGGTCAGAACTCAACTTGAGACGGTCAGACACAAGCTTGGCACATGCCCAACCTGCTGAACAAGCAGCTTAGCGGAGAACCAGACTCCTGACCAGATCAGCAAGCACCAGGCCACGTCCTAGTCAGCGCGGTCAAAGCTGTTGAACAAGCAGCTTAGCGGCGCAACAGGTGTGTTAAGTGGTGTGCACCCAGACTTGACTTAGCCATCGAGAAAACCATGAAGTCACCAATGACCTCACCTCAAGTAGCCCACCATAGGCTTTCTAGAGTAGCTCACAATAGCTGGTTTCATCGCTCACAACTAGCTTTAATGAGTCAAACATAAGGAGGTGACAAAGCTGCTTGATCAAGGGACCAAACCCATGCTGAAGGGTTTGGTCAGCTGCTTAGCGGGGCTGACAAGCAGCTCAGCGGCCCAGAAGAATTTCTATAAATAGGGCACATTCCATCCGAGCAAAAGGGCATCAAATTCACATATCTCTCACATTTTCACTCACATTTTGCCTAGAAATTCTTCTCTGAAGTTCTCTCTTCTTCTTCTTAGCTTAGGAACTTTATTTAAGTGAGTTTTGTAATTTTAGTTTGTAATTCAAGAGGAGAAAAAAGAGAAGGCAAATAAAATGCAAAAATCAATTTTGTAATCTCATTTGGAACTCAAAGCATCCAATCCTTGGACGGATGGCTCATGCTCCTAACAATTTCTTTTGAATATGGTTATGTATTTCTACTTCTTCTTACATTCTAAAAGATTTGAATTTTAATCATTCAAGTTGGTGCTTTGGTTAATTTTACTTGTTTGAGAAATTCTTAATGCTCTTTTTAGATTGATCACCTAAAAATTGATTTCATGTCATAAAATTACTTGTCTCAAACACTTACCAAATAAA
>NW_017718466.1:0-56294 GCF_001865875.1 Lupinus angustifolius
CAAAAACAACCAAAATATGTTTAACTCATTATTTGTGCATTGACATGTTCATATGATTCATTCTATTAGGCAATTACTTGTGGTTCGACATAACCCTATACTATACTACAATTGAATCTTGAAAGAGATGTAAATTTTAAAATAGTAAAGTGTTATCAATAAATTTATTTGTTGAAAACACCTTTTAATATACAAAAGTGATGAAACTAACTTACTAACTTTTATTTATTGTTATTTACTTTCCGTAATTTATTTATTCTTTAATATCAACCTTCCTTAAGGAAGAAGTTTTGTTTGTTAATAAAATGAAACCGAAAGGGAGTAAATAAACAAAGGTCACTTAAATTTATTATTCTTTTGTTCTTTATTTTTTTATTTTTTTATAACAACTAACTATTCATCACTTTTGTACATTAGAATACCATTAAACCGATGTTGGAATTTATTCTACAAAACCGAGATGGTATTCAAAGGTACTTAATAATTATGTAATAAGGGATTGCTTCGATACCATTGTACTGGCGTTGGAATTTATTCTAACAAAGCCGAGATGTGGCAAAGAAGGAATAACTCATTCACATGATTATTAAGAAGTAAGTTGTAACTAGAATATTCTTGAAACCATTATACCGGCGTTGGAATTTATTTCAAAAAAACCGAGATGGCGAACAAAGAATAAAACCGAGTTCACTTACTTAATCAAATAAAAAGAACACACCAAAAATGAGAGTAATAACCTTTCAACAAATTGGCACCTTGCGAGGGACGATTTGTTGAGAGGGGAAAAGTAAAACCTCTCGACGAAAAATTCTTTCAACAGAAGCTCAATGGTTATTATATCTATTCAAAGATCTTGGCATCCCTCATCCATCTCCAATTAGTCTCTATTGCGATAATCATTCGGCCCTTCACATTGTAGCAAACCCTGTCTTCCATGAGCGCACTAAACACATAGAAATTGAATGCCATGTCGTCAGGGAGCGAATTAAGAATGGGACCCTTCACTTACTCCCAATTCCTTCATCTTCTCAACTTGTCGACATCCTTACCAAACCATTATCTCCAACTCCCTTCCATTCCAACATCTCCAAGCTTGGTATGCTCAATTTTGACATACAAGCTTGTGGGGGGCTGTGGGACAACACTGATCCTAGCCAACCTTCAACCCACTCTCATGGCCCAATCTCAGAAAACCAGAATGAAGAAGAAAATAGTTTTGGCGAGAAAATAGTTAAATCTGTTAAGTTGGTTTTTTCTGTTTTTTGAACCCCTTTTTTGTATAAATTATTTCCTGCTCTATTCTGTAGGACGACGAAATCCATTTTTCAATTACTAATCAATAAAGGTTCTAAGAGGTATTATTCATACAAGATTTGTTTCTTCTTGGTTCTTGCTTTTCGTTGCATTCTCTCAAACTTAGAAACTTCTCTTCTTCAACCATGGAGATCATGACTTCTCACAAAGTGTTGTAGGCTCAATTATGCAATCGTGGTGGGTTATTGAATGTGGATACTCTAAAGTGTATAGTAAATACTCTTCAGTAAGGCTAGCTCAATTACATTAAGTTTTTTCGATCGTGTATTTTTTTATTGGGAAATAAATAATATAGTTAAAAATATACCATAGGTAAAAGAGTAATACATGAGTTTTGCAAGGTGATAAAATTAGATTACATAAAAACAAGTGGGTGTAATTTAGAAAAGCATACTGAAGATAATTGATTAAGACATTTGCGGGTGTTGTTAGTTTAGTCAAAATAAGACACAACAAACTTGTGCTTCTTTTTGTTAACCTATAATCATGATTTCACTTTCACTTATTCTATGAAATGTGGCCAAGAAATCTTATTTGAGTTAAAAATAACGTTATTTTTAGCTAACCAAATTGATCATATTGTTGCTAATCAAATAATGTTTTAGAATTTCTTACGCCTTTTGTGAATTAGCATACCTATGTGCATAGTGAAATGGATTGTTGGGTCTGACGGTAGAGCAACACTAAAGTCCAACCAATTGTAGGGTTAATGCCAAAATGGATAGATGAAGATGCAGGTAGAGAAGATGCATAGTCAAGATTCGAAGTGATCGTTGCAAAGGCTACATTAGGGCCCTCCTTCTTGTGGTGATACAAACACCCTTCTAAGTAAGACTTTCTATAGTTGCCAATTTGTTCGGAAATATTTTCCATGTAAAAAGCACAAACCTTCAATGGTGCTTTGGATTGCCATAATAGATTGACATGATTATGATATGTTGGTGTCCTTGTTGAACAAGAAGCTTGTATGCTAATATGACTGAATAATGTTTGATTTTATCGTGAGACCACTCCCACAAATCAGATGAAATTCCCACAATGTGCATTTCTAGATATCCTACATAAGATTGTTAATTAATTCATGTTCTTAAATGAATGGTTGTCTTCTCTAAGTTAGAGTCCACTCACACTTCCACTATGACCATCTCCTTAGGTCTCTTATAAATGTGTTCCTGGACAAGCTTAGATTATAAAGTCTGTTATACTTGATATTTAACTCATTCTCTACTCTCCACACAACTCCTTGTCAGAACCAATGCGTATTATCCTTACCCCAAATTTGTTATTTGCATAGATCTCCGAACCATGGTGAATTTTTCAGTGAAGTGATCATTGCCCCATCCCCCTATGACTATATCTTCAATCTGCACCAACTATCTCTCTCATTAAATATCCAACATTTTTGTTTCTTTAAAAGAAGTAGGTTGAATAGATGTACATCTTTAACCCTTAATCTTCGTAATTTTTTTCTTTGCACATATTTTCCTATTTGACTAAATTTATTTTCCATTTGCTCTCAGTCCCTCCATAAGTTCTTTTCAATTTTTTTGATAGTATGTATAACTGCAAATGATGCTTTGTAGAAAGACAATAAGTACAAAAATAGAATAGATAAGACAACATTGTTCAGGATGACAGGTCCCCCAAAGAAAATTTGGTTCATTTTCTATGATGATAATGTTGATTGCAGTCTTTCATTAAGTGGTTATCAGAAGTCACATCATCTATTGTTAACACCCACCGAAATGCCTAGATAAGAAAAATTTCAAGTGCCGACCATATAAGTCAGGTAGTCAGCAAAGTCTTGATGTGGCCCTCTTGAACATTGAACCCCGTCAAATTACTTTTCGTGAATTTGATTTTGATAAAGAAAGAAAAATCGAAAAACCACAAGACGCTTTTCAATGCCAAGATATTTTTTTCGGATCATTCCCAATAAGAAATTAGATTATCATCAAATTGTAACAAGAAAACACCGACATCATCAAGTCCTACATTTTAAGGTGTGAATAAGCCTTGTGTGGTAATTTGTTTCACGAGTCTAGTTATACCTTATGCAAAAATTAAGAAGAGAAAAAGAAATCACCTTATTACAGTCCTCATTGAAGGTGGATATCTTTTCTTGGACTGCCGTTGACAAGGATTAAGGTTGTGATAGTGATGGTTGTGAAGAAGAGCATCTCGTTGATCTTGGCTAGGTTTTAATTTGATGAAGACACCAACATCAACAAAGAAGAATAAGGTAGAAGAACTTGTAGATTGGAAAACATAATTTATGTATATAAGTTTTATTCCTTTCTAGTTTAAGGTCTTGCCTTTGAATTTCAATTTAATTTTGATATCACTTAAGGTTCATTAAGAATATTTCTCAAAGTTAAAAGCGGTAGAAACCACTAACAAGGGTTCTAAAAATGAGTTTTCATAAAACCAAGTACCAAGAACAGAAACTGTGTAACAAGTTACCCCCAAACTGAATATTAGGTTACCAGAGAGCTAGTAATCGAATACCACCAGATAATAAAGTCCAATAATCAATTACCACAAGACAATAATCGGTTACTTAGCCTTAAGAATAAGTGTTTCAAATTTAAACTCAACTAGTACATATCCAAAGTATCATATGCTCCCAAATAATGCATACCTCCTAGAATAGACATCGAAATCCTTCTACACTCTATATATACCTTCCTAATTTTCTAAAAACATACAACAACTTTCACTTGTCATTTATCACAAATTTTCAAAGAATGTTAGAGGGGAAAATTTGTTCAAACTTTCATAAATTATGAAAACTAAGAGCCTTGTTCGATATTGATCTTAAAGTGTTATTGATAAGGATTCTTTCATCATAGATTGGGTATAGAATTCGTTAGCCAATCTGAAAGTCCTTGTATACTACTATTAAATTGAAGGGTTGCCATATAATTTGGTGAGTGATTCTACAAAAGAAAGTTGTGTGCTTTCTTTTGGAAATTAAGTGTTCTAGGGAAAGTCTTGGCCTGAGGCTTATATGAATGTCTTATTAATAGTGAAACAACAAATCCCAAAATCTAAAAAGGCAGTGGACGTAGCCTTCATTTGAAGACCAATATATATCCTCTGTGTGAATTCTCTCTATCACTTACTCTTTATCTTATGCAAATATTGTTCTTCAATTTACACTTTTGTTGAATAATCTGAATTACCATTTAAAAAAGGACAATATTGTTGTAAACCTAATTCACCTCCTCTTAGGTTGTTATCTAGTATTTACATATGCATTAAATTATCCAGCCTCTCCATTTTTGGCAAAAACCGAAATGACACATGATGTGGTCTAGGAAACTTCAAGAAACTGAATCTAAGGCGCCTTCAAAATGGACCTTGAAGATCGCACAATTTCTTCTAGTTCTCTTCACATGTAAATAATTTCGATTAGGATTACCACACCATGGAGAATGTAACTTTGATAAAATCTGATTGTGCGCTGCTAATGACCTTACCTAACATCTTCCTTAGATTGTTTAGAAACACCTTCACAAGGATTTTGTATATGTATCCAATCAAAGAGATTGGTATGCAATCCCCCATATTCTATGGATTGATCATATTTGGAATAAGACTACTGAAAAAGTAGTTGACATCTTTGATGATTTTACTATTGCCATGGAAATCACGAATCATAGCAATGATGTCATCTTTGATTAAATGTGAGAAAGATTTTATCCTAGACTTTGGATTAGTCTTTATTCATAGTCCTTGAATGGAATTTTATCTCCTCCTTTTATTAATTTTCCTGTGAAAGTATTTTGAGTTATTATCACCTTTCTTTAGTCACCTAGATATCGACTTTTTAAAGAGGAAGTTATATCTCATTGACCTGGCTTGCCAAAATTCAGCCCAATATTCTAATCTTTTCTTGAGTTTTTCCCATGAGTGGGGTTGATTCGCTCTTTATATCAAGTTTGTGAACCTTAGAAGTAGCAATGACAATCCTTTTATCACGGTGAAGTATTCTTTGTCCCAGCTATCCAATTTTTTTTAGCTGTTGTAGTTTCTCCTTGATCACATACATACTAGAACTAGATGTTGATAAATTAGTTGTCGTCTTTTCAACGAATTAAAATTTTGTCTTTCGATCATATAAAATTGCTTTAAAAAAGAATAGGACTAGCTGATAAATCAAGAGTTTTGTTAAATACTACCTTTAGGGCAATGCCGAGTAAAACTGACGTCAAACAATAGTTAGTTTGGACACTACGCCAGAATAGCAAAACAACAACACTTAAAATTGAGAGTGCAAAGCGTCAATGATTGTATTAGCAACGTTTGCCTATATTTTGATGAAGACAATGAATTAGTTAAAGCTTGAAGATGGCTCAACAATCAACATGCCTAGGGCTCAAGTGGTGATTTATTAGATTTAGGTTATAATTCTTTATTATCTTTTTAGAAGTCTAAGATGCTTGCCATAGATATCGAGTCTAGGTTAGGTAAACCTAGGTGTGAGTCTCACAAGACTTAATAAAGTAATTAATCCACTAAAATGAGACATCATCTAGAAATATACGATAATTAGGTTCATGCGTTTATATACATTGATTTTATGCATTAAAGGTATTATATTTTGGAAATCATGTATTGCATAAGCATATATCATATAAGTAGTTTACCATTTAATCATGTAGTAAAAATACATTGGTTAATCGATAAACCTCATGGCTTACTCGATTAACGTGAGTGTTTTTATGTTGTTTCAACAACATAACTGAAAAACCGTTTTTAAGAGCCAAATTATGTTTTGTATAAATACTGACTAAATTGTAGAAACAAAGACAGAAGAAAAAGAGAGAGAAACATAGAGAAAAGATATAGATCATCTTTGTTGGAATATATTAGAGAATGTTGAATTAGGAGAAAGATTAGATCATGTTAAGGCTTTAGTTTTCATATTAATATTGCATGATTCTTTGAAAAGTTTTCTTGCATCATTCTTGTGTTTCTTGAAAAGAAAAAGATAGTTCTTTAAAGATTGCATATTTTCAGAAACCTCATGCATGAAATTTCATATTAGACTAGGACGTCTTGTGAGTTCTTGCTTAGGTTTTTAGGCTTTGATTCTTATTGTAATATCCGAGTATTAAGTACTCATCCATAACTCAAAGCATTGTATCAAGGATTGGGAAAATCCTAGCTGTGGTTAGGTAAGGTGTTCTTCACACAAAGACTTGGAGGTCTTGGGATAAAGAGCGATACCTTGGTTGGGGCCGAATCGCATAAGAAAGGTTTTCTTGGGAGGCGGTTTTGGGAAAGGTCAAACCAAGGATGACGAAGTTCTTTGGGTTCCAAGAAGGAAGCATTCGAGTCTTGTATTTGGAAGTGTGTATGTAACGTACATTGTGTTCTATAGTGAAGAAAGAAAATATCCCAAATCAGAGGGGATGACTGGATGTAGTTTTGCAGTGGACAGCAAAACGAACCAGGATAAAATCCCAGCGCAATCTTTTCTATCCTTTTCTCTTTTATATTTCAAGATGTTTTAATGCGAGTTTGAAGCTAATATTTTGCATACTTGTTCCTTACTATGTTCTTGTTAATCTTGCATAAAAGTATCTGTTGTATATCTGTTTGTGTGTTGGTTAATAACTGTGCAAGTTGTTGTTCTTATCATTTTGTTTCTGTTACTGGTTAATCGATTATGAACAGTGCTTAATCGATTAACTGAGCATTTTCAGCAAGTGTTTAAAAACCCAAAAAGTGGAACTTGAGCTCCGCCACACCTATTCAACCTCCCTTTTGGGTTTATTCCGCCACTGATACTAACAAAAATTGCCATTTAACAGCGCTTTTGTGGCGCTTTCTATGTGAGTTCAGTAGTACATAAGGTTATATTCATCAGCGTTTTTTATAGCACTGTAGAAAGTAGAAATTTAACAACGCACACTAAAGCAAGCGTTGTTAAATGTCTACTTTCTAAATAAGACAATATCTATCCCAGACATTCTATCAAACACATGACAAACATGTCCAACTCCACCACACTTACAATAGATTTGTTAAATCACCAACGACTTCAACTACATTCAACATTAACAGATTCCAATATTATCAAATAACATACGAGTAATGAGATCTTATGCAAATCGTTCATTCTTTCTCCTCCGATGTTCACCATAGCCAAAAACCTAGAACACCATAGCTGCATAACTTCACAACAAATAAAGATCACACTACTAGTGAAGAGAGAAATAAATGAGCTAAAATAAGATAACGATTTACCTTATGCTTGAAGAGAAAAACCAAAAATCGATAACTTCACCATAGCTGCATAACTTCACAACAAATAAAGATCACACTATTAATGAAAGAGAGAAATAAATGAGCTAAAATAAGATAACGATTTACCTTATGCTTGAAGAGAAAAACAAAAATCGATAACTTGGTTGAAGAGATAAACTAAAAACAAAAGAGAAAAAAATGTAACTTATGGAGAAGAAGAAAAGTAAGAAAAATAATAAACTGAGTGATATGTATTATTGTGTGAGGTTTTGTTTTTGAATTTAAAAAGATTTCCGCTCACTAAAACAAGCATTTAACAATGCTTATTAAAGAAGTGTTGTTAAATATAGAGTAAATTACACTGACATCCCCTGGGTTTTAGCGAAATTAGACAAACTACCCCCACTTTTTTACATCTACACAAACCCCCTAATTTTTATACTTTAATTACACTGACCACCCATGTACAAGAAATAAGTGTATTCTTTTAAACAAAAAATGTGATAAATGCAATTAAGTTAACCAAAACATGGTATATTGTGGAGACAAGTTCAAATAATATGAGTCAATATCTCTTTATTATTTTTGGTTCATTACGATAAAGTATAAGAACGATTTAAACAATAGGTATTTAGAACTGTTGATGCATTTTGTAACAAAAAATAATGAAAATATGTTGATTTGTATATTATTTGGACTTGTCTCAACAATATATCATGTTTTGTTTAACTTAATTGCATTTATCATATTTTTTGTTTAAAAGATGACACATATTTCTCACGCACGGGTGTGTAATGAAAATATAAAACCTAGGGTGTTTGTGTATGTGTAAAAAAGTGAGGGGTGATTTATATAATTTCACTAAAACTCAGGGGGTATCAGTATAATTTACTCTTAAATATATGAAGTTTTAACAGCGCTTGCTTCAACAAGCGCTGTTAAAGATAACACCTTTAACAATGTTTTCTTCAATAAACATTGTTAAAGATAACACTTTTAAGAACGCTTATTGAAGAAGTGTTGTTAATATATAAAATATGACTTTTAAGAATGCTTGCTTTAATAAGCGTTGTTAAAGATAACACATTTAACAACACTTATTAAAGAAGTGTTGTTAAATATATGGAGTATGACATTTAACAGCGCTTGCTTCAATAAACACGAGATAACAAAAGATAACACCTTTAACATTGTTTTTCTTTAATAAGCTCTGTTAATTCTCTTCCGCTTTACATAAGTATGGTTGAATGAACGTTATTAAATATCAAGGGGTGGTGGGAATTTTTAACAATCAATCTGAATACCACCATAAATTTTTGTAATAAATTCTGACACCATGCCCTTCAAATGATAAATTTTTAGTGAACTTTGACTTCCTTTCCTAGTAATGATACTAGCAATAATAATAAAAAATTCCTTATCGTTCAACTTTTGTCTACGGCTACAAAATAAGCAATACACAGCTGTGGAGATTTTTGCCATCTCGGGCTCTACGATCTCGCATTTTAGCCACCACAACCCACAAGTCACTCATGACTTATTTAATAAGTACATCACAATTAAGTAAGGGTGTATTAAACTTCACTTGAGATGTAATTAAACTAATGTTGCGTTTACTGCAATTAAGAGACATTAAAGGAAAATACAACTTGTAATTATGGTCACGGTACATTTGTGAGACTTCCAAACTTTCATATTACAATTATGATTAAAGATTGCAACTTAAAATATCCGAGGTATCCTTTACATATTTAAACGGCAATTGGCAACAGTCCCATAAGTTTGTTGAACATGCATTTGCCTTCACCAAATCCTTTGGGGGTGGAATCGTGTGCGGCTACGTGAGTCACCTGTGTAATTCTTCTCCTTTTGTTGTCATACATCGGGTATATATCAGTGTTGTGATAATCAGACTGGATGATCTAACCAGTTTGATCACTGACTGGACTTTAAAACGTTTTTGGTTTATAGTCTTAATCGAGTTAGGGGTTGTACCATTTTGAACCGGAGAAATTTCGGCTCAATCATGTTAAACTCAGTTGAACCGCAATAACCTGAGAAGTGAACCAGATGGTTCACTTAAAATTTTAAAAAATAGAACAATACTATAATGTTTTGTTTTACTCTGGTCAAAAAAGACAGAAAAATGTTATTTCAATATAATTATATATAACTATTAATTATATAAAATTTTGTATTTACATATAAGTATATATTTATAAATAAAAATGATAAATTATATATGAAGTCATCTGGTACGATTAGACGATTGAACCGTTTAAACATATTAAACATAATACGAGACATTTTTTAGTTTTATATCCAGCTTGTGTTTCACAACATTGGTATATATGCATGAGTTTGTATTTCTATATTGGTGTGATGTAGACAAATCATATCATAGGTGTGTAAAATGTAAATTAAATAGAAATAGGCCTTTTTTTTTAAAACGGCACTTTTTTATATTAAATATAATAATATTTGAATGTAATATGTATGCAAACTCAGACTCAGTGTAAAAATGTATTACAATAACTATATCATTTATTATTTATTTAAATTTCATTTTCTGATAAATTAATAATAATTAAATATAAATGATACAATGATAATATATAAAAATTTATATTGTCAATACATAATTCTTTTTCTCATAATAATTTATAAGTGGATTATAATAAATATTTTTATTTACATATGCCATCACTTGGATGGGTTGACCATCTTTTAGTTTTTTAAATAAAATAACGTTACATAACATAAGTAATAGTGGAATGTTGATCTATTGTCAAAATCTTATTTCATGTTATATTAACTAAGCTTTATTATTTATTAGGGTAGACTGTATACAATATATGAGATAAGATCTAAGACAATAAATGTCTATTTATTAATATAATTTTCATTAGAAAATATCAACTTTATTTTTATCAGGTTTCACATGTTATTTTACAATTTAATATATATTCCAAAAATAAGAATATAACCTATTTTTACAAAATCATTTTTATTTTTATTTGAGTCTCATAACTAACTTCACAAGATACTCTATACAATTATTTCTCCTCATTTTCCCCATTCAGATCTATATTTTCAAATAAAAATAAAGAGAAAAATATTGTTATGAAATGATTATTTTTAATAAATAAGAATACCATGTTTTAATTTCAATCTAAGGATAGATTAAGAATGAAAAAAATGAGGTAACGATGTTTTAATTAGAGTAAGAATGAATATACTATAAGATTAGAATATGAATCAGATTTTCTTATATTTAAAATCTTTTTACATTCTCCCATCTCACATTTCATCACCCTCACTAACCCAAGTCTTCTGGAGAAAGAAGCATAGTTAACAATGTTCCAATCTTCCAAACCACAACTCCCCCTAAAACAAATTCCAGGAAGCTATGGCCTCCCCTTCTTCGGACCAATCCGCGACCGCCACGACTACTTCTACCACCAAGGTCGAGACAACTTCTTCGCCACCCGAATCAAACAACACAATTCAACAGTCATCAAAATCAACATGCCACCTGGTCCCTTCATTTCTTCCAACTCTAAAGTTATTGCTCTCCTCGACGGTGCTTCTTTTCCGATCCTCTTCTACAACACCAAAGTCGAGAAACGCAACGTCCTCGACGGCACTTTCATGCCCTCAACCCCCTTCACCGGCGGACACCGCGTCTGCGCTTATCTTGACACAACTGAACCAAACCAGCTATACTCAAACGCTTCTTTATCAGTATACTACTCTCAGAAAAAGACTTTTTTATCCCTCTCTTTAGTAACACAATCTCTGAATCTTTTACTGAACTAGAAGATCAGCTTTCTGGGGAAAATGGTACGTCGAACTTCAACGCTATCGTGGGTTCCGCCGCGTTTAACTTCATGTTCAGGCTTCTTTGTGATAATAAAGATCCATCAGAGACAAACCTTGGTTCTAAGGGTCCTCGATTATTTGATAAGGGGCTTCTATTTCAGCTTGTTCCGCTTGCAACGCTTGGTCTTCCTAAGATCTTCAACTATATTGATCCGCACGGTTCCGTTCCCGTTTTGTTTTGCTACGTCGCGTTACAAGAAGCTATATGAAGCGTTCTTAAAGGAGGCGAAGACTGTTCTGGATGAAGTAGAGAAGGTAGTCTCTGGAATGATTTATTTTTATGTACTCTGAAGTCTAAAATCTCACTCAACCATTCATTTATTTTCATTTTTTAAATAATCAATTATAGATAATATAATAACAATATATAAAAATGATTATTTATAGAAAAATCACTTTAATTATCAATGATTATTTATAGAAAAATCACTTTAATTAAACAATGATTATTTATAGAAAAACCACTTTAATTAAAAAAAGAAGATAGAAAGTCATTTTCTTTTTTACATAAAAAAGTCATGCATTAATTTAGTTCAGCATTTATACTCTTGTTAAATAACTGCTAAAGGTAAGAAGTTGTATTATATTACACGAATGTCATAACACATTATTTTCCCACTTTATATGGTCAAGTAACTCTTCAACTTCATTTATAGGTCTCACATTCTAACATTTTACTTTCTCATTTAAATAAAATGTCGTGCATTAATTTAGTTTCTAAAAATATTAAGAGCATCTTGATTATTTCTAACACTACAAAGTATGGTAGCTGATGTGTTATCAAAGTAATTAATTTTTGTCATATCAATACACAACATTAAACTCTTAATCAAATATGATTTATTTATATGGAGAAAAATATATAATAGATAAAGAGGTTCCTAAAACAATCACCAGAAATGAAAGAAGTTCCAAAACATTTGATAGTCCAAAACACAATATAATAACAGGACCCACTTAGAAATTTAAACCAAAGAAATTAAACCAAAAAGGTAAAAATATAAAGATACAAAGTAAAAAAGGGAACAAAGAAACTACCTCACTAATCAAACGAAAGTGTTGAGTACCTTTGTCATATCATCACAGTTTTTTTTCTTCCTTTTAAACATATGTAATGATAAATGTTACTCCCCTTTGTGTTATCATAAGTCATAACACCCTTTTCGTTTTCTTTTTTAATTTACCATATATCTATATCTAAGTTAACTATTTTTTAATAAAATAAATATCTTGGATCACCGCACAATAAATATGAATTCTCTGCAACATATACTACTAAATTATTCTTTGAACTTCAACCATGTAATTATTTTTATGGTTTACACAATGTTAAATGGGAAAATATTCTTCCGCCTATAGTTATAATATTGATTTTAAATAATTTAATTATTAATGTATGATGTTGTATTTGAGATTATTGATCCTAAATATTATATCCCATGGATGATGTTAGGGATGGTAAAAAAACCTGTTCCCGTGGATACCCGCGGGTAAAACTCGTACGGGCACGGGTTACAAACGGGTACCCACAGGTATTATAAACGAGTTTTTAAAAATAGCCGTAGTACGTACGGGCGGGTATGGGTATTATGGTATCTGTACCTGCGGGTACCCCGTTATTTATATAATTAATATATTATATTTAATTAAAATAAAAAATACATTATTCTAACATTTATTACACTATGTATATTTTTTCCTTTACTTTGTTTACATATTTTATTGAGTTTGGTGGTGAAACACCCTACAAATATTATTACATGTGTAGAAACACACAACATGTTTTACAAAGAAAATATATTTTTTGTTAAAGAAATGAAAACAAAAAATCACACAAATAGAAAACACCAATAAATTTAGCATTTTTGCCAAATATTCAATCAAAATGTACAAAAATAATTAAGTTTTATCTTATTTGAAACATAATAGAAGTAAAAATTTAAAAATTTATTTATAAGAGAGGAAACCCGTGGATACCCATTGTACCCGCTGGTACTCAGAAATACCCGCTAATACCCACACACGGTACCCTACATGTACAGGCAGATATGAGTATTACTCTTCTATTTTGAAACGGGTAGCGGATAACTACTACTCGTGCCCGCCCGTACTCGTTACCATCCCTAGACGATGCTATTAATTATATTTTATAATTTGTGAAAATGTGAGTTAAGTATTAGAGGGTTTAAAATGATGTGACATGACATTTTTACTCTTTTGATACATTGTGATGATAATACCTTTACCCTTAAATACATATACAAAATAAGTAATTTGCCTCTCCATTATCTAATTTTTTTCCATTTTAGAAGGGATAAAAGAGAAAAAGAGGATATCAAATATGGAACCTTCTTTTTCTTTTTCTTCTAAACTCAATTAGGAATAGATAGCTATATGTTTTAATATAGATAATACAAGTGTGACAAATAATATAAATTAGTTATTAATCCTCTAACAGCTAGGAATCAAAAGAAGCGAAGCATGCCACAACCTTGTTTTCATGGCGGGTTTCAATGCCTACGGTGGTTTAAAGAACCAGTTCCCTATACTAATGAAGTGGATTGGCTTAGCTGGTGAGAGTCTACATAAAGAACTCGCTGAAGAGATAAGAACCGTGGTTAAAGAAGAAGGTGGCGTAACTCTCAATGCATTGGAAAAAATGACACTAGTGAAATCAGTTATATAGGAAGCTATGAGGATTGAACCTGCAGTGCCATATAATATGCAAAGGCAAGGGAGGACTTAGTAGTTCAAAGCCATGATGCATCATTTGAGATAAAAAAGGGTGATATGATTTTTGGGTATCAACCTTTTGCAACAAAGGATCCTCGAATTTTCGAGGATCCCGAGGAATTTGTGGCACGTAGGTTTGTGGGTGAAGGTGAGAAGAAGTTGTTGAAGCATGTGCTTTGGTCTAATGGATCGGAGACGGAGGAGCCGTCGCCGGAAAATAAGCAATGTCCGGGGAAGAATTTGGTGGTGCTGTTGTGTAGGTTGTTCTTGGTTGAATTCTTTTTGCGTTATGATACGTTTGAGTTTGAGTACAAGACTGGTGTATTGGGTGCTGCTATTACTATCAAGTCTTTCACCAAGGCCTCTACCTTCTGAATTTTTATTCTTCTACTAGGTTTGTTAATTTGTTTCTCGTTTCTTCGTTTTTGGTTGGATTCTTAATTTTAGACGCTCTTTTCATATTGAATTTAGTACTTAAGCTTTCTTTCTGTACATGCGTGCAAATTATAATAATGAAATAGTGTTTCTTTGATTATTATTGTTATCGTGGATGTTATGCGTTGAGATGGATTGAAAGTCATATATAATTAATGATTATAAATATATACTTCTTCTATTTCACATTTTTATTGTTTTAATTTTTTTTATGTTTATTCTAAATAAATGTTTTAACATTTTTGAAACTTAATAAACTTATGTTTGAATTTATAATTATAATCTTATTGATTATTCATATTTTTTATTTTCTTTTGAATTTGGTTTCCTACATACAATTAAATATAATTATTTTAGTTAATTTATATTGATCTTTTACATCATTTAATAATTTCTTAACTACATGTATAACATTAAATATCAAAAAATATAAAATATAAAAATAATTATTTTTAAATGAAATAATTATATATAATTATACTAGATTAACAAATCACCATTAGAACCGAAATAAAGAAAAACATTGACATTTTTTTTTTTTATCTTTTCTCTATTTTAAGTAAATCGTCTGATCCACTTCCTAGATATCAATAATAATAGTAATTATTTATAATCTTTCTATTGTGTATCAAATTGTTTTCAGTCATGTTATACAAATGATATTGTACCGGCCGGTCCGGTTCAACTGGTGAACTGATACGTTATTAAAATGAATCATATTGATCAAAAGGAGCGAAAACTAATGAAAACCGATTATGATGGTTTTCGTCTAAACCATACCCATCCTACCCATCAGTTTTCATTTAAAGTTATACCTTTTTTTTTTATGAAAGTCATTTATTCTTTACCCGAATTTAGTTATGGGTGATCAAACACACAATTATTGCATTTGTTTATATTTCTAAAATATAGTCTATCACCAAGTTGCTCATTTTGAACAATTATCCTTATAAATATAAGATGACAATTTAAGAGGGGATGATAAATTAGTTTTCTGCACAATTGACGATTTTTGCAACTTTAAAGGGAATGAAATTGTAGAAAATCAAAGTACAAAAATGAATGTAAAGAGAATAAGGAAGAATAGAGATAGACCTATTTTTATACCAGTTCACATTCTTGTCCACTTGAAGGCTACATCTAGTCCCCTTGCTTACCCAAGAGATTTTATTAATTTGTTGAGTTGTAATTACAAATCTTACCCTGAGATTCCAATTATATAACACACTCACCACAATCTCACACCCTTAGAATAACACTTCTTCTGAGTACTTATCTTTCTTTTTCCACCACACCTTATGGTGAAAATTTTATAGCAATTTTGACAAATCACTATGCTAGAGTTGCAATTCAACAATGCGTATTTTAGATGTATAACTGCGCTTTCTGTTTGACTGCAATAATATCTTGTCATGATTAACAACGCTTCTCGAACGCTGTTGTATTGAATATATACCACAGCGCATCATACAAAAAGCGCTGTCATATATTGCATATAGCGCATCGTACACACAACGCTGTCATATATGTCTTACATTAACAACGCATTTTATATGTATTATTAACAGTGCTTATTGTTGCGCTGTTGTGTTACATATATACAAAAGCACATTCTTAGAAAAGAGTTGTTGTATTATTCATAAACATTCTCAAACAACACCTTAATACAACAGCGCAACATACAAATAGCGCTATTGTGTTAAGATTATATAACAGCGCAATCTATAAAAAACGCTATTGTATGAATCGTTTACAACAGCACATGTCAGAGCTTCTCATAGAATTCGCTGTTGATTTTTAGAAATTAATACGTGCATATACATTTATTAGCAGCACAGACATTCTCAACAACACACAGATTTATACATTCTCAAAAAACACACACTCATTAATACATGCTAGAAGTTTGTTTTATTAACATGAATACAATACAAACTACAAACAATGAATATCTTGCCAATTATATTTTGACAGAGTTTATAATTACAAATATTTTTTTTTTTGCAAATTACAAAGAAACAAAATTATACAAATTATAACCAATCAAAATTAAGCTATAATTATAAAAGACTACTTCCATCTACTTTTTCATTTTCTTTGATTGTTTTTGGCTTGTAAGATCGTCCTTGTTTGGAGGAACGTATTGATTCACCCAAAGTTCTTCATCGTGGTCATCTCTTGTATATAAATCATCATTCGTAATTGGTCTGCTCTCACGTGACTGATATGTCCTAATAAAAGGATCATCTTCATCAATATCTTCATATTATTGGTCATCAATATTATTCACGAATATTTTGTTAGTTAAAAGAACAATGGACCATTTCATATCAGCTGGGTCACTAACATAGAATACTTGTTGAGCTTGTGATCCTAGAATAAATGACTCATCTTTATATCCTAGCCTATTAAGATCCACTTGCATGAACCCTAACTCATCAACTCGGAAGCCATTTTTGTTATCAATCCATATACAATAAAAAACCGGCATCCAAAAATTGTGTTATCCAATTCCCATATTTATTGAATCACCCCAAAGTATGACATGTTCGCGTATATTGGATTTTTATCTTTTGCACTTGACATGTGTAAAGTTTGAGCAACAAGAGTCACACCACCATTTTTGCATTTTACTTTGATCATCTTGTTTTTTCGTATAAAATATGAACCCATTAATTAGGTAACCGGTATAGGATAAGACATGAATACTTGGACCATTGTCTAATCATTTCAATCTTTTGGAAACCAAATGTGCATTTATATTCAACTTCTCATCAATGTGATTTTTTAGTCATTTTATGAACACCGATTATACTCTTTGGAAATCCAATTTTCATTCTTACTTGGGTAAGACTTCCATAACTTCTCCTTGTGTATTTCAACTTATGGCTCAACCTCGTCGACATTATGTAAAACATATAAATGCGCTTGCTCCAATTCGGATCTTGTTATAGTCAATATTTCATTTCTAGTAATACCTTCACCAAATATTTTTTTTGTATACCGAGGCTTGAGAATGCCCATGAAATCACCATGATTAAGGTATCTGGTCCAAAAATCAAGAGTTTCTTCAACAACATATCGCTCGATAATACAACCCTCTGATCTTGATCAGTCCTTCATATACCCTTTAATGTCTTCATATAACGCTCAAAGGGGTACATCTATCTCATATAGGAAGATCCATATAGTTGTGTCTCTCGAAAAAGATGAATGCTTAGATGAACCATTATGTCAAAAATGAAGGTGGGAAATACATTTCAAGCTCACACAAAGTCAAAATAATTTGTCTTTGCAATGCAGGTAACTTCTTAGGGTCAATCACTTTGCTACGAATTTCCTAGAAGAAGAAGGATAACTTAGTTATGGTTCCTCGAACGTTTTTATATAGAATTGACCATATTCCAATAGGCAAGAAGTACTCCATAAGTACAGGACAATCATGAGATATAAGACCTTTTAACTTGAGGTATTTCATTGATACGTGGTTCTGAATGTTGGAAGAGTACCCCTCTGGAACTTTAACACCATGAAGAAATTTACAAAATTCCATTTTCACCTTCCTCGACAAAGTATAAGCTGTTGGAGGTAAAAACATACGTTTTCCCTTCATTATCGGTCCCAATTCCTTTCTTATTCTCATACTAACCAAGTCCAACCTTGCATTCAAGCCATCTTTGGTCTTTCCAGGTGAAAGTGCAAAGAGTCAAGACCTGCACATTTAAGGCCAACCGAAGTTTTGATGAAGAAAACTGATATACGAGAAAGCTTGAAGATCGTACAACAAAAAACGAGCCGAAGACTCATAGGTTGCATCTATAGACTTAGGGCGTTATTATATTTACTTGTATTAGAAGTCTTAAGATGTTTGCCTTAGATTGAGTCTAGGTTAGGCAAACCTAGGTGAGAAGTCTCGCAAGAACTAAAATTGAACAAGACTAAAATTGAGGCATAACATCTAGATATCTTATGATAAGTAGGCTCATACATAGTCATATGCATTAAAATGTATTATATTTTGAAAATTTATGTATAGCATGTCCATATCATATAGGTAGTTTATCATAAATTATGAAAAACATTTTTAAATCAGTATAAGCGTTAAGCAGTTTGTGTAATCGATTATCTAGAATTCAGTTACTAACTGATCTGATGCTGTTAGCACGTTAATTGATTAAGACACCATATAATCAATTAAGACATAACATAAAACTAATTTTTAACAGCCCACTAATCCATTAAGTGGATGAATAATCGATTAATATCAGTACGAGTAGGATTAGTATAAATGTTGTAATTCTTGCCAATGTGGTATAACTTGCATTTTTTTGAAAATAGTTAGAGAGCATATATTTTAATAGATTGTATTACAGTGAGAGTGCATTTAGAAAACTTAGAGAGTGAGAGCATTTTAAGTTAGGATTAGAGACTAAAGTCATTGTATGTTTTCTCTACTTTTCTATGCATTGCATTCTTGCATGTTGTTCTTAATTTCTTTGAGAGAAAAGTGTGGAAAATCTTTTTCTAAAAAGAGGGATAATCAAATTTTGGAAAACCTAATGCATTAAATTTCATTTAGAATTAGGTGTTGTGGATTTTTTGCTTTGTGTTTTAGATTGAGTTTCAATAGTTGAATCCGAGTATTAAGTACTCAAGTCAACTCAATATATTCTGTTTTGAACAAGGAAATTGATCTCTCTGTGAATTGTTTCACTACAAGAAAGATCTTGATAATCTTCATAGAGGCTAAGAGGTCTTAGTCCGAGCAATACCGAGGCTGGGGTCGAATCATGAAAGGATAGGAGTTCTTAGTAGGCGATTTAGTTGTCAAACCTAGGTTATCAAGCTCATAGGTTCTAAGAAAGGATCGGTTTAGTTTTTCTGTTTTTGTAATTAGAAGCGTGTTTGTAAAACTTACAATTGCAATAGTGAAGAAAAATATCTCAAGATCAGAAGCGGAGGCCTGAATGTAGTTTTCGGTGGATCACAAACGAACCATCATAAAAATTCCTTGTGCACCTCTTTCTATCCCCAATCTCTTTACTTTTAGTCTTTACTTTTAGTCTTTACTTTGTTGATTACCCGTGTTAATATGAGTTGCATGTTATAATATGTGTTATTGTCTTTTTGTAACCTCAATAATCAATCAGTTGTGTAAAGATTTAGTAATCGGTAACTTGATGTGCAAGAACGCAAAGAATTAATTAGTGCAAGTGTCAGGATAATCAATTACTCACAAGCATAATCGATTAAATCCAAGCACTCTTTAATTGATTAAAATTGAGCTTAATCGATTAAGTGCAGTCTGTTTTAGTTTTACGCAAATTATAGGGAACAAAGTAAGGGGGAAGTTGCGACAAGGAGTTAATAGGATCGATAGAGGTACAGGTATGGAGAGAAGTGCTTTCATGTATGAGCTTAGAAATGACGCCAAAGATAGTCGTGCATCTCTATTAGGCTTACGGTAGATGTAGTCGAATACTATATATGTGGTCGCGAGTAACTGGGTGTTGAAGCCCTTTTGACTCGTAAATTATTGATTTGATATTGAATGAATTTTTTTTGAAATATGACTTTATGTTGGATCTATGATCTTAATGGATGAGCATGATTATATGTTTATCTTGAAAATTGAAATGTCTGGCATGCTTGAAGTTTTCTTGATGGAAAGATTGTGTGATGGTTTCAAGTAAAGTGAATTAGCTATATGCTTGATATGATCGGTCAATCCTGATAATGGAATCTTAAATTATATGACCAATTAAGTAAATTATATTGGTTCTGAATGAGTATTTTTTGATTGGATTGATTGTTGAGAATGTTGAATTACCTGTGGCATCATTATAGAATTATCATCGTGCATTCTCATGACATGGCATATTAGTATTCATGATGGAATGAAGTTTGAAAAGACTGTATTTCTGAGAAGAATAGAACAAAGGGAATGAAAAAAATTTACTACGTTTTTGCCAACTAAGGACTTTTGAAAAAAAAAACACTCAGTAGTATTTTTGAGAAAACTGGCAAAGCGTTGTTTTGCAAAAAACGTGTCAGCATGTGGTATTAAACAAATGACTAGTTTTCTAAGTCAAAAGAGAACAATTTGAGAAACCTTATTTCTAAGGTTGTTTTTCCAAAGTGAAAATTAGTATAAATTGTCTCGACTTACCATAAAATGATTCTTTTGGTAAAAACCTTGTTTTAATAAAGTTGTCGTCTTTACCTTGAAAAGTTTCACTTTCTTCATCTAAAAGGAACTGTTACCATGTCTTGTGTGGATCAAAAGATCCATATTATTATGTCTACTATTGGTAGCATAGTCTACAGGAAGATACATCATTGTTGATGTTGTGTCGAGAATCTAGAGGGGTACGTTGTCAGTGTGACTTAGTTAAGGGGACACTGCGGGTGGGGATTGATCTATCAGGAATAGGGTAGCTTCTTTGCACCGACGGAACTCCTCGCAGTAACTGCGGTAACCTCTAACATTTCCTTGAAGGTATCGTGCTCAGGATGATGCGGCGGTTATCTTTGCCGACCGGTGGATATTCCGATGCTATTGAGTGCACGATAGTTATATGCCTTTTTGAAAATTATATAGCGATTTTTTCTACGGATAAAAGGAGTAAAAGCATTAGAAGAAAACCTGGGAATTGTACAAGAATCAGCCAGACGAATTAATAGAAAGATATATACGTACTCTTATACTTTAAAATATACTTTATGTTCTTTGGACTAAGGTGAGAAGAGCTTTAATTTTCTTTGTGAATTATTGAAGAAAGTAGAACATGCCATCAGTCAGTCGCCACTGACAACTAGTCAGCTACACTTTCAATCGCTCTCGGTATTTGCGAGTTGGTTTTTAAAGGATAATTATAAAAAGGAAAATGTTTGAGAATCATAAAAATACACATGTGAGTTGTAATAAACTCGACTTTTCATTTTATCTACTTTCTTGTCAAAGCCCAACTCGTTAACATATAGAGTGGTTGAATAACATTTATTCAATGAAGGGTGGGAATAGCATCTTCATTTTCTTCACTCTTGACTATTGGGTAAGTGAATTTTTTATTTGCTTAGTATAGTTTTCCCTCACCAATAAGATTATATCATGCTCCAGTTTCATTGTTTTTTCTACATAGAATTTTAATATTATAGATGTCTAATTTGAATAAAATCTTCATTGAAGCAAGTATGGCTAGCAATGAATCGAACCAACTCGGTATTCGTTCGAAACTCGATTCGTTATTTAGTTTGATAAACTTGGTTCATGAACCAAATGAGTCAAACTTGAGCTGTAAATTGAGCTCGTTAAATAAATGAATCAAACTCGAGTTGGATACAGTTCGACTTGTTAGGTTAATGAGTTAACTCGATATATATATATATATATATATATATATAAACTAATTTTTATGTTTATTGTGACTCATGCATTATTTCTTATATTTATTGTTATTATATATAAAGATGGTTATATTTACATGTATAAAAAATTTTGTAGTATTTTTAAAAAAATTTAATTAACTATGTAAGTTATCCAAATGAACCAATCACACTGAGCTGAACAGTTCGCGAACTTTAACCGAACCGAACTCGAGCTAAAAAAATAACTCATATCGAACTCGAGTCGAGTTTCGAGCTGAACCAATCCTTATCAAACCGAACTGAGCTGAACTCTGATTCGACTTGGTTCGGTTCTTTTCCTGTCCTAGAAGCAAATTAAAGAGTATTTTACCACTCTCATACTTTCTAATCACAATTCAATTTTATTGATGTGACTTTTCAATTAGCTTGATTGATGACACTTAAAACGGCAAACAAGATTGTAATACTTGATAAAAGTTGTTGGAATCAAATTTCGTACACAATATCAATATATACACAATTTAACAACACAAAATTCACTTAGTACTGATTATTCCACACAAATGACCTTAAAAACATGCTTGTTTTTTTTACAAATAGGACTTATACTGATGATCATGACATACATCTAAAGGGAAGTTATTTACACAAATTGACTAGTACATTAAGGAATTCCAAATTATGCAAATCATATATAGTTGTACAATCAATATAATATTTTATCATTTAAACAATTCACATGCCAATAAGTTAGGAAGTAAAGACTCTGAAAGTGTTTAGTAGTGTAGGTCTCTCATAAGCATGTAATGAACAAGCAACAAAGTCCATTTTGGTATTATCTCATGATTTATCAAGAATATATATTATACGAATCACTAAGTTCTTTGTAGGTTGTAATATGGATGAGCTATAAAAGATATTGTTATTTTGGATAGAAGGATCCTAATACGCTAAGAAAGCATTTATGAACTCATTAATCAACCAAGTATATTACTCTTACTTGTACTACATGTTAACTTTTGTGTCCCTTTTACTTTTCAGTTCTCCATCATTCATCTTTCTTGTTCGCCTTCCCTTTGTAGAGGTTTTTTATTCTTTTTGGCAAAATGAATGGTGATGCATAGTTTTACAACACTCTTTTTCCACTTTTTTTTATACATTTGTGTCCCTCTCCCTAAGTTGAATATATCACTAATGTAGCACTTATGCTCTTTTATCCTACAATAATTAGGAGTGGATACATTTTTATTTTCTAGCTCAAGAGTTAAATCAAAAAACATATACAACTCGAAGGGGCTATCAAGGGATTATAATGCAATTTGGTAAGCTTTTTGGCCAAGTGATTTATTTTCAAGAAACAAGTGCCTTGATCATATCCATATTTTAATACCAACTTGAGATTATTCAGAGATGCCAACAAAATCAACAATGCAAGTCACTAATAGCTATTCACAAATATTGCATGCATAGTGTATTAGCTCAATACTCACTCATACAATCTTTTAATTTAAGACAACTTCATGTTACTATTGCTAAAGTTTATATGATCATAGTGGCTAGATATGACATTTATAATTAGAAAACAACCATACATTTTCAATAAGAAATTTATTCCTTAGGCACTTAACTTTTCTTGAAATATACAAATCTAATCAAGCTAGTCAATCACATTTAGACGCCCAAAAATTTCATATCAAAATAGAAAAACAGCCCAAACATGATATACTTCAAACCAAATTATAATGGTAGAGATACATTACATAATTGGAGTTAATATCACAACTCAACTCAATTTTTGACCACTTCCGTGGAGTTTGGATTGTCATCGGTCCAATAAGCACATGCTCCAATCTGCACAACAACACAAATCAAAGTACAAAAATAATGAAAAATAAAGCTTCAAATTAAACTGGGTTGCCTCTCAAGAAGTGCCCGTTTAACGTTAATAGCTTGACGTGTGATTACTTCCGGCTCACTCAAGTGAGTGATAACGTTGAGCTTTTGGGCGTCATCACCCAAATATGGCTTTACACATTTCACATTCACTACCCATGATTTCTATGTGGTCGGGTCCATTAACTCAATAGCCCTATGGGGCACGACCTCTTTGATTACAAAAGGACCAGACCAGTTAAAGGCAAGATTCCCTGGGAAGAACCATAACCGGGAGTTGAAAAGTAGGACCTGCTGGCCTTCTTGGAATTCTATTTTGAGAAGCTTTCTATTATGATATTTTTTGACACACTCTTTGTATAACTTAGATGAATTATAGGGTTTCAACCTAAATTCTTCAAGTTGGTGTATCTGATTTATTCTCTTTTCGCTAGCTAAGCTCTCATAAAGTTCAAGACCTTCAGTTCCCAATAAG
Source organism: Lupinus angustifolius (assembly GCF_001865875.1). Lineage (NCBI taxonomy): Eukaryota > Viridiplantae > Streptophyta > Magnoliopsida > Fabales > Fabaceae > Lupinus > Lupinus angustifolius. Next base: position 24,359 of record NW_017718466.1, read on the forward strand.
CCTTATGGGTTAGTCCTTCCGAGACAAGGAAACAATTTTCTCAAGGCACTTAACATCTCAGTTAGACACCTAAGCTTGCCTATTAGTTTGGGGATGATAAGTTGAAGTCACCTTATGTTTCACCCCACAATGAGTGAGCATCTTGGCAAGCCAAGCATTACATAAGTGAGAGCCTCCATCACTCACGATGATTTATGGTTTACCAAAGCGGTGGAAAATATTTCATTTAAGAAATTTGATCACCATTTTTCCATCAACAACAGGAGAGGCAATTGCATCTACCAATTTTGACACATATTCCACCCCATATGGATATACAAGTTAGAGTGTGAGGATGGAAACAAACCCATAAAATCGATGCTCCAACAATCGAACATCTCTACTTCTAGAATATTACAGAGTCACCTCTCCTTACGTCGCCTGATTCCCCCAATTCTCTAGCATGCATCACAACTCTACATATGACAATGTGCATCCTTAAATAGTATGGGCCAATAAAACCAAGATTTGAGAACCTTAGCAGTGGTTCTCTCACGATTATAATGGCCATCGTAGGACGAATGCCATAGGATACTTCTAGCTTCATTTAGGCATATGCACTGGCAAAGTAACCCATTGGCACCAATTTTAAATAAAAGAGGATCATCTCACAAATAATGAGTAGCATCCCTGAGAAACTTCTTTTGTTGAAAACCAAGTTCGGGAAGAATTCCTATTGCCTTATTGCCTTATAGTTGGTCATGTCCACAAACCATGACCTATCGCGGATGTGAAAAAGTTTCTCATCGAGAAATGCATCAAAGATTTCCTTTTCCTTTGTGGTAAACTCAGAATTAATCAACTCCGAGAGGTGATAACAATCACATTTTCCTTCCTACTTTTGTCATAGATTTCCAAAACAAACTTTTGGAGCAAAAAACACAGCGGATCAGTCACAGTTTGGAATATGGATTACTCATTAAGTTCTTTATCACACCATGGTCAATATAATTAACGAATTTAGAGCCTATGAGGTAGCATGAAATTTTTTCCAAGGCATAGACTATGACCAACAACTCTTTTTTAGTAGTTGCATAGTTGACTTGCACAATGTTTATAACCTTATTGGCATAATGCATAATATAGAAATTCTTTTCTTTTTGTTGTCCTAGCATAGCCCCAATAACATAATCACTCACATCACACATAAGTTCAAAATCAGTTTTCCAATCAGTTACGGCGATTATTGGGGCGCTAACTATGTTATGCTTAAGCTCTTCAAAAGATTTAAGGGGAGAGTCTTTGTTCAGTGGATTGCTTAAGGGCATACCAATTTTTAGAAGTCCTTGATGAAGCGTTGGTAGAAACCAACATGTCCAAGGAAACTATGAATTCCCTTTAAATTAGTTAGAACCGACAAATTCTGAATAACCTCTACCTTGGCTTGATCAACCTCAAGCCCCTTAGCCAAAATTTTGTGCCCTAGAACAATCCCTTCCATGACCTTGAAATTACATTTTCTCAGTTCAAGACCAACTTGGTCTCAACATATCTCTTGAGCATGACCTCAAGAGTGTTTAGACATAGATCAAATGAGACCCAAAACACGGAAAAATAATCCATGAATACCTCAATTTATTGCTCAACCATAGTAGAAAAGATACCCATCATACATCTCTGAAATGTAGTTGGTGCATTATATAACCTAAATTGCATACGCTGGTAGCCATAAACACCAAAAAGGCATGTAAATGCGGTTTTTTCTTGATTTATGGGGTCAACAGAGTTCTTGTTATAACCAGAATAACCATATAGGAGAGGCTTATTGGACAATTTGAAATATAGGTAGCAGGTAGAATGGAATTTGAAATATCTCATGTTGTAAACTTATGGGTGTCTCCTTGCATAACCGAATACAGTAAATTTTCTTCCCATTTCCCACCATCTAGGAAAGTTTGGGTGTTGGGTAAATGGAACCTATAAGAAATGAGAAATGCATGGTTGCATCACATTGTGAGAGTTGTCTGTTTCCACCAAGACTGTCACCTTATTACCATAAATGGAACCTTGGACATTAAGGGTCTTGGGAGATAGGTTACCATGTAAATCCTGACCAAAAAAAATGAAAATATATGACATTATCTTGCACTTGTTCCGTAGGCAGTAGTTTCGGATTTTTAATAGTAAATTATGGAGGAATCACACCTTCATTTGTATGACGGGCTGTTGTGCACGTATCTGAGGGTTGTTGATGGTCAAATGGGCTAGTTTCTCCACTAAACCAGTCAAATCTATCTTCATACATGCTTCAATGGAGGATTGTAGCAGATCTTGACGATCAAAAATTTGATGTTTTAAAGATGTCAATTTCTTTAGCACAGTCATGTGGGTAGCTTTCTCGATTATAGAATGAGTAGAAGAATACATAGAGAAGACTTTAGAAGTCATGATGAACAAGAACGAAAGCACCAATGTTAGGGTGTAATCCTAAAATAGAACCTTTTGGGAATTTTGTGTGGAGAGTATGAAAAGAAAATAAGTGAAAACTCCACAATTTTTCATTGCTCGTCATTGAGAGTACCACACTTTAAGTACTTACTTACAATGTAAATATTATGGGTTCAATACTGTAAGGCCCATTTGATTACATGGTAAAGCTGAAAATAGAAAATTAATACAAAGATAATTCATTATTTCCCAATTCATACATAGTCCTTGAGATTACTAGGTGGATGAATAACTCTCTTGGGCTTTCTCAAACCAATATATTTTACTTAAAATTTTGAGTGCACTCCAAATCTCCATCATTGCCATTATTCATTCATTGCAGCAATGTTCATTACTATTTTAAACGCCACCACTATCATCATTGACACCCTACTATTGTTATTGATGCAACCTTGTATCACCACCTTTCTTCACTCAAAGTTTTATGTTCAATCAAAGTTCTTTTTACTCTCTACACTACTAATTCGCCACCATATCTTCTATTTCCTTTCATTTTTCATGATTTAGAGTTTTTTATGGATATTTTGTTTTATTTTTCTTTCGTGTGTTAGTCATATTGCTTTATTTTATTAGGTTCTTATAATACTACTCAAATTTTCAACAAGAGAACTATTTCAACAAGAGAATTTTAGTTATGGGCAAAATCAGCCTGCTTGAAAAAATATATGTGTTTTGAAATAAATAAAATATAATTATATCGAAGATAAACAAAGATTATATTGTCAAATAAAAACAGAGAATATTAGTAGGTCATATCAAATAACTCATCTATGTCATGCAAAATTAATTTTGCTTAAGATATATAATTTTAGTTCATTATTGAACATTAATTGTTGCTTTGAGAACTCCATTATTCTCATAGAAGTCTTCATGGAAATGCTTAGGTGAATCTTTACAAATTTTATTCCATTGTCTGACTGACACCCAAGACTTTAACCTTTCCATTATTTTAATTTTAGGCAGAAACCGAGGCACTCAATTATGGAAATAAGTTTCAATTTAATGTTGTTTGTCTCTTTACCAATTTTGGCACCTAAATTTGGCAATTCATTTGCTTATCAATTTGTACCATGCTCAATGGTTCCATGTAGTTTTCAATACATCATTGTAACCTATAGGGAAACAATTTTTCCAGTAATGAAAGGAGATAGGAAAGAAGAAAATGGAGATTATGACAAAAAATTAAGTAATAGAATGTTTAAAACAAAATACCTATCTTTGGGTTCAATATAGTTTATATCCAGTATTATAGTAGTACATAAACAATTATAGGAGTACATAAACATAAATATACTATAATACAACTAGTATTATAACCAAAGATAATTGTGGGTTATATATGTATGTCCTTCAAAAGATTAAACAAATGTTTAAAATAAAATACATAATATGTTGCTCTTAGTAAAATATAACATATGTCGGTGGGAGTGCATAAAGGAACTAAAGAATATTGTATATCTTTGTATAAATGTATCATTTTCAACCTTGGGAGAATTATCCACGATGTGCATATTCTTTCAAATTGAGAATCTCACAAATGTGCTTGAGCTAATTTCTTAACGGCAGGAAAGCACATTTTGGAGCCACTGAAACACTCATTTGCATATATTTTAAGTGTAGCTTCAGTTATGTGACCAAAATCCCAAAAATAGTGGTCCTTACGGTTGGTACATGGTATTCCTTCTTGAATACATGGCTTGGATATGTTTGTGAATCCTGAACATTAATAAAATATCAATAGATAGTTAAATAGATGTGGGTATGATGTAACTGCATGAGATCAATTGTAGAAGACATTTTATTTTTTTATAGGTTAATTATTACTCACCATATTTTTTGGGGTCATTTTTTATTTTGTTGAAGAAGTTGAAACTGTTCGCAGATACGAACATTGAACCTGAGAATTTCTTCTCCATCTCTTGAACCTTCATTAAGAGTTTGTCTGAGCAAGACTTAACCATTTGATTTATAGTTTATTGCAATATAGATTAGGGGAACAACCAATTTGATTAACGGTACCAACCACAAATTTTCTTGCTCCAAGATTGTATATTGTCTGGATATTGAATGGTAAAGAAAAGAAACAATTAGATGACCATGTTTAAGCCATAAATATTTAATTAAAGATTACCTTTATTTTAGACGATAGTTTCTCAAGCAGGTAGTCTGCAAATTCTTCTGGGTTCATGTTCTTATATGTTCTTATTCCAGGCTTCAAATAATTGAGAAAGTATTGGAACCAATGGAGATTAAATATATGGATTTTGATAAGTGATGCTTGAGTTCATCTTTTCTCTTAAAATGTTTATGTTTCGGAAGGTCGTTCGCAATAGTCGAGGTGAAATATTCAATTTGTTTGTCCAGTGACAAACATTCTCCGTTTGGAAAAAAATAAAACATAGTTAGGAACTAGGGACTTTCAAGATGAAAAATAATATGTTCAAAATATTTTCTTTTTCCTCTTACATCTCTACTATCATCCAAGATTCCACATGCACCTGATGCATAATTGATCCCGGTGATTACTTGATATCTTTTAGATTCAGTGATACCCAAGTAGGGAGGTTGCAATGGTAACCCCAACTTAATAGCTACATAATCAAAATACAAAACTACATAAAATAATTCCATAAACATAATGTTGCTTTTAAGTAGCAATAGAAAAAGTAGTGATAAATAATTTATTTTAATGGTTATAAAAAAGAATTGTAGACAACGATGTAAAACCATATTCAATTTTGAATTTTGTAGAACATAAAACCAAATTGCTTGAATTCAAAATGGACTTATATTTATCACGCTTACTCATTTTTTGTAAAATAAAAAAAAATGAAAACTAAAATGACCATCCTCCTATATTTAAAACATTTTTTACCTAATAATTATAGTTTGAGCTTTAAAAGAATAGAAAATATTTACTACCATGTAAAAAAAATGTAAGAAGCACTCCATAACAAAACAATGTTTAAAAACGTAAGAAGCACTCCATAACCTTTACTACCAACAGAACAAAAAACCCTTTATCTCTTCAACGATGGCAGCGCGTGTTAACTTGGTCAACACATGTGTCAAGCAAGTAGTTTCTAGAAGGAGAAGCTTTTTTAATAAAATAACTGAATAAATATAATATTCATAAGGCCCAAGTTCGACCTGAACATGATCCAAGTCGGTCCAATGATAGCGAAGGAGGTGATAGTGGTACTTCACGCACGCACACGTGTGTCGACCGGTTTTGGTTTTGTGTGTCATTTCCCACCAAAAAACCACGGTACCCCTTGGGGCACACCCCAAGATTAGAAAAACTACTTATAAACAATCTTGAAGTGTTTCCACCACCCAATATGGAACTTGATGTTTTTTCATTACACTCTCATTTGTTCTAACAATCCCCCGCTTGAAATTAAAAACGATTTAAGAGAGTTTATGTGGTTTCTATAAGGTCTAAGAGTAATTATTTTATTTTTAGGTCTTATAAGATGCTTTGATAAATTTCACATAATATGAGAATATTGCATTAAAGAGATATTTTCATAAATAACATGATTAAAACATATTTTAGCACGCACATGTAATTTTGGGCAATTATACTTATATCCTCTTCAAAGTCATGCATCATGCATATATCATTCATATTAGAGGTTCATGCATAATCAATTGAGTCTTTTTCAAAATCATCAAATGATTAAGATTTATCTAACCGATTAAGTCATTGTGAATGGGAAATCCGTAATCGATTAAGGACATGGTTAATCGATTAAATCAGTTTTTGTTTTGGAATCTTGGACATTTTAAAGAAACGTTAATCGATTAAGTGAGAATTTAATCGGTTATCCTCAAAAGAATAGTTTCAAAATAGAATGGTATTTTACCATATTTTCCCATATCCAAAGTTATAATTTTTAGAATGAAAATAGAACTCAGAAAGCAAGAAACACTTCATACTTGATTAAAAGGGATTGATTAAGAAAAGAGAAAAACTTTTCATTTGAAAAAAGAGAAGTTTTTTACTATCTTTAAAAAGAGAGCATTTTCATATCTTTAGAGTTTCAAAGATTTCTTTTTGTGAATCTTATTCATTCATTTTCATCTATGAATGTGAGATTCATCAAATATGTGTGTGCAAAATTGTTATTGTATGATTTAGCACATTGAAGGTGCATTGAAAAGTTGTACACATATTGTTTTCGGTCGTTTTTGTGAATTTATCTCTTTGTAGCTGTGAGGTATCACCTACGGGAAAGAGAGAAATTTGGGAGAAATCATGGGCTGCGTTCAAGGTCCAAGAGAGGTCTTGTTGGGATTCTTAGTTAGAACTGACGGGGTGTCATTAGAAGATAGGTTCAAGGGAAGTCTTGGTGAAGAAGTGTTTGTATCAAACATTTGATTTTACTAGTGAAGCAAATATCCAATATCAGAAGGGGAGGTCTGGATGTAGTTTGCACGTGGACAAGCAAACGAACCAGGATAAAATTGGTTGTGTTTTCTTCTGTCTAACCCCATTCTTTTCTTACTCGCAACTATCACATTTTCGCATTATTTGATATCTTTCATAAAGTGGTTATTGCATAAGTAAACCTACTCTATTATTATCATTTTGTATTCTTATTTCAGATCATTTTAGGTTTGGTATATTCTTTGTTTGCTTGTTGCATCAAAATAATAAAAAACCAAAAGATTTTCGAGAAAAAAATGATTAAATTGATTAAGTCGACTTATAATCGATTAAGCTTGCACTGCGTTAATTGATTAACTTTTCATTTATTCATTAGGGTCAGTATTGTTTGAGAATATATTTTACATTTCGAATTGAGTTCACTTGTAATCTGTACCACCTATTCACCCACTCTAGGTGAAGAAAGAGCCCTTGTTAAACAACAATGTGTCGTATCCACCAGAACTTGCTAAATAATAACCATTCATCTAACAAGTATTATTCTAAGACACTTTTCAAATGGTTTGATTTATGACACGTAAAATCTACAATTTTTTTATTAATTGATAAAAGATGTTTGGATCGAATTTCCTATTCAATATCAATATACACACAATTTAGCAACACAAATTCACTTAGTAATTATTCTTCCAACACAAATGATCTCAAATGTACTAAAAGCTAATGTCTTATTCAATTTAGTAGCTTATGTAATAAAGCTCTATCTCCTGTAACTTTAAATATAAGATGAAGAACTAAGACTCACAAAATCGTACCTCTATATCTAGTAGTCTATGTGTATGAAATTGAGTAAAATGCAACAACTCAACTGCATTAACCGCCAATATCTTGGTCTAAGTTAATAGCTTATTAAAGTAGCTCTATGTCTAGTAGTTTATTTTAACAAGTTTGAGAGTTATAAATTTAACGAATTGGCTCTATGTCTAACAACTAATAGAAAACATGCATGAAATGACATTAAAGAATGCCCAAGTAAATATTTTCGCCACTTTTTAATTAATTCAGTAACTGCGTAGATTTCTCTAACATAGGTGATCCAACCTGCACTCATGAAGAAATTTTCTTGTTGAAATAGGTGATTGGATGACCCACCTGGGACAACACAATACCAATTACAATTGCAAAACAATTAGTCTCTACATTAAAGCCTTTAGTGAAATCCAATAAAGCTAAAACCGGAGTAGTAGTCATTATATTTTTTATTGTTGTGTAAGCCAACTGAATCTCTATAAACCTATGAAAATTAACATGTATTAGTAAGTAATTTAGGGGAGCGGCGTATGTTACGTAGTGCTTAATAACATGATGATAAAGTATGGTGAGGCTAAGATATCCCTAAGAGTAGTGAAAGAATATGGTCAAGGCTAGTCTACAATGGTTTGGATCTTTGCTGGATTGGGCCAGACTCTTTCCTGAGACAAAACGTGACCCAAGTAAAACACACTAACCACTCCAAAAGTACACTTATAGAACTTAGAAAAAAAACTAATGTTGCTCTAGTAAGGCTAAAATCAATCTTAAGTGGCCAAAATGAGCTTCTGATGAATGACTATAAATTATTACATCATAAAAAAGCCAACAAGAATATTTTGAGAAAGGGGCATAATAAATCATTAATAGGCAATTGAAAAGTCGACGTACCGTTAGTGAGGCCAAAAGACATGACTAGAAACTCATAATGGCTACTAGTTGTACGAAAGGTCGTCTTATGAGTATCAACAGGAGCAATTCTGATTTGATAATAACCTGCGCGCAAATCAATTTAGGAAAAAATAGTGGCACTGACTAGCTCATCTAACATTTCGTCAATTGTAGGAATGAGAAAACAATTCTTAACTATTAGGGCATTTAGATTGCGATAATCCACACAAAAATGTCAAGTACCATCTTTTTTGCGCACTACGTGTAACACCTTGACTCATAGGAATTAAGATAAATAAACAAGAGAAGAAATGATTAATGGCAGAAGCTACGTCATATTGAAAATTGTGAAATACATTTTTTTATATACCTGAACTTGAACTTCAAAACGAATAGGAATTGCCATGACAAATCCTTCAAATGTGATGTAAAATTATCAACTTGTCAAGGATAAAATATAATACACTGACTCAGGTATTACATCCTACAATAGAGCGATGCACTACCTAGCCATAAGGATTGTCTTTCTCATCCTTCGGACGATGGCACGATCATTCTCCATGAAGTCATGTACTCCCTAAACTATTAGGAGAGTAGGTACTTCCATGAATAGTATATAAATAGAACATAAGATATCATATTCACATAATAGTTGTCATATAATAATTATCACATGTATACAATCAAATGTAGAATGTCAATATCATTATGTATAAATATCTATTTTGACTATATTGACACAACTATCAACTCTCTTAATGAGTGTAAGGAGAAATAACTCCTAATAGGGTCCCTAACACATAAATAACAACAATGGTAGCGACACTAGTCGAGTTCGACCAGTTCTATGCTATTATTAGGAAGCGAACATGATGACTACAACACCATGCCAACCATTGGTAACTCATAGGCGAAATACCATGCACTCATTAATGTCGGTCTACCCACCGGTCAACAAAGATAGTTGATGTATCACCCTGAACATGATACCTTCAAGTGGGTGTCAAAGGTTAGCACAATTACTGCGAGGAGTTTCGTTGGTGCATGAGAGCTATCCTATTCCTGACAGATAAATCTCCACCAATAGTGTCCCCTCAACCAAGTCACGTAGACAACATATCCCTTTGGGTTATCGACACAAAATATGCAGTGTCGTATATTCCCATAGACTATGCTGTCAATAGTAGACATGGTGATATGGATCTTATGATTCATACAAGACATGGCAACGATTCCTTTAAAATGAACGAAGATGAAATTTTCAGGGTAAAGACGACAACTTTATTAAAGCAAGTTTTGACCAAAATAATCTTTTTATGGTAAGTCATGACAATTTATACCAATTGACATTTTGGAATAACAACCTTAGAAATATTATTTCTCAAATTGCTTTCTTTTAACTTAGAAAACTCAACCTTTGTTTAAAGCCACATGCTGACACATTTTTCCAAAACAATACTTTGCCAGTTTTTTTCAAAAAAAATACTATCTAGTGCTTTTTTCAAAAGACCTTTGCTAGCAGAAACTCACTAAAATAATTTTCATCCCCTTTATTCCATTCTTCTCCGAAACACAATCTTTTCAAACTTTATTCCATTAGGAATACTCATATGCCATGTGATGAGAATGTAAATGCTGTGACATTCAACATTCTCAACCGTCAATCCAATATCAAAATATTCATTTAGAATCAATATAATTTACTCAATTGGTCATATAAATTAATATTCCATTATCACGATTGAACAATCATATCTGGCATATAGCTAATTCACATTGCTTATAACAATCACAAATTTATTCCCTCAAGATAACTTCAAGCATGTCAAACATTTCAATTTTCTAGTCAAACATTTCAATTTTCTAGTCAAACATATAGTCATGCTCATCCAACAAGATCACATATCCAACATAAAGTCATATATCAACTAAAATCCAGTAAATACCAAATCAGTAATTTACGAGTCAAAGGGCCATTTCTATATCTGCCTTAGGCCTAGCTTAGAGATGTGCAACTATCTTCAGAACCATTTCTATTCTCATACATGAAAGCACTTATCTCCATGCCTTCGTCTTTATCGGGTTTAACACATTCCTGATGTAACTTGCCTGACTATGGAGTACCTAATCATTGCTTAAACGTTTAATTCTAGTTTTTACTAGAGTTCTCTTAGAACTTATCCTAATAAGGATATGAACGTTATAATATATATAAGTATCTCATTTTGATATATAGAGTTTTGATTGGGCAAAATAAAAATCTTATAGATGTAATTTGACTCGTAATTCAAAAGATTGGCTCAACAACCTAACTTGTATTTTGAATAATTTCTTAGACTTAAAACATAAAGCATAAGCGAGAAGATGACAAGTTAGAACAGGGGTTCATGTGTATGGGTACTAAATAAGGGTTAACATTAACTCTTTGCACATTGCATTTCTGAAAATTATTAGGTGCAAGTTAAGTTTCCCGACGACACATATATCCACTAATTATCATCAGGGCTCATAGAGGCATTGTATAAACCCCAAAAATGGACTTAGAACATATTCACAGAACCTATAAAGTGTAGAGGTGATATTTGGGGTTATACTTAGACACTTAGAAACATTATTTAAGAGTTTCATTACCCTAAAGGTCCTACCCTAGTGTTTAGTCGTAGATCTGCTTCCCGGTTGAAATTTTGGGTTTTAATTTGGTCATGAGACCTCTGAAAATTCATGACCAATATACCATCATCAACAAACAAAACATTTACAAGGGGTGGAGTTTATAAAACCTCATATTTTTCAGGTTATAAGATGGTATGATAAAAAAGATCAACACCTACGCCAAACAAGGTAGCATGGAGCACAAGCTAGGGATTATTTTCTTTTTCATCCAAAATTCGTGAAGAATTCGAATTCTGTCCTTAAGAAGGGAATTTTACCAAGATAGGAATTTAGAATTTGAACAGAAGCATAGGTCATGTGCCTAATTTGGATTTTAGGAGCTCATTTAATCATGGAAACAAGAACCAAGAGCTTTCCTTGAGCTCAAGATTCTTGGGTTGTTTCTATGGCTTCTTAGCCTTTTTGAGTGAAACTCCAATCATTGAAAATGAGTTTATAATCATGAATACAAAATGCTAAGCAAATTTATAACACATGCATGGGCCATAAATTTTCAGTTCTAAGGAGTTACAAGCACATAAAAACATCTAGCAACACCTATGTCCTGAATTTTTTTTCTTGATGTCACTAAGATGTTATTCTCCCTTAATTGATTCAATTCATGAGAATTACAGAAAGCTTTGAACTCAAGGAAACATCAAACACTCATGGACTCACTTTTCACATAGAGCATAAGTTTTGTAACTGAAAATCAAGTAACCAAACTAAGGAATTAACATTAACCATGGCTAAATTCAGAATCCTAATACCTTAATTGAGTGGAAATCACTCTTGCATTTAAGAAAGTGGGTGAAAAAAGCACCCCTCCCTTAGACCAACACACCAAACAAGAGCAAGGAAGAAGATGAAGTTGTGTTTGGTTGACCACAATTTGCATGTGATGACTTTCCTAATCAGCTTGGGAGGTTTACAATTGAGTGGGAGAGATATTAAGGGCTGGGATTGGTAAATTTTCCCAGCCCAAATCGAAATTAAGAAAGGCTAATAACCTTCGATGATTTTGGGGGTTAAGAAACAGCATAGTGTTTACATTCATGCCTTGGTTGGTACATTATGAGCTATCTAGGTTGGTTTCTTGTATTCTAACATATCTTACAGAATTTAAACATTGTCTAGGTGAGCATAGTTATATTGCATACCCTTCAAGGATTAACATGATCAATTACAAGCACTCCAAGGCAATTCGATAAAGAGGTCCACTAAAAAAACGAGTTTTTCTTACGAAAACTGTTTAACTATTTTTCAATGTATAGAATTGAGATAATGACTCACAATAATAAAAAAATCAATCCTAATGACTTATTTAGAAGTCATTTAGGTGATATGGTCATTCAGGCCATTCTGGCAGAGCTCTCAAAGCGATAGACTTACCCGATAATGGGTAAATCCTAAAACTTAGACAATTTAGTATCTAAGACCAAACTAACCTAGTTTCCTTATTCTAATGTCATATCAAAGTTTATTTCTATTCTAACAACATATTTATAAAGTTCCTTACCGAAAAACCATAGTTTACATTTCTCAGTCAAAATCTACCTATAGGTTACTTGTTACTCAAGTAAACTAGTCTTTTTACTCAATTAATCTTTACTCTAAACATAAGAAATATATATCTCTTCCTGTCATCCATAAAAAAATTTCAAAACAAACATATTCATAAAAGGATCATATTTATTCCTATACCTACTTAAGCAGAGAGCTGAAAGGACGGATTTGATACTAGTTGTATTAGGGAAGATAAGGGGCTGGTACTTGGAATTACTATTCCATCTTCCAACATTTCATCAAGGTGAGCGACCATAGCTTCTTCTTGTGAATGGGGATAGCTATAGGGTTTCAAATTGACTAGTGAGGAATTAAGCAGTAAGGTTATTTTATGGTCATATGGTCAAGGAGGAGGGAGCCCTTTGGGAGTATCAAAAAATTTGGAATTCATCTAGGAAGGTGGGAATAGTTAGAATTAGAGTTGGTGAGGACTCGTCAAGAGAGTGGTACGTATGTGTTTGGGCAGGGTATATGGGGTGGTTGGAGGTTGTAGTCATAAAAACACAAAATATGTCAACAATAACATCCACGTGGGATAAGCGTTGCAATTGATGAAATGTGGAAAGGGTGGGGGTTTGGCATGTTAAGATACTAGGTTTATGGTCATGGGTAAAGGTCGTAGAAGGGAAAACAAAGTCTACGGTGGCCGAGCCCAATGTGCTTAACTATTCAATACCAAAAACTACATAAGATCGTTAGATAGGTAGCAGGTAGAATGGAATTTGAAATATCTCATGTTGTAAACTGATGGGTGTCTCCTTGCATAATCCAATACTGTAAATTTCCTTCCCATTTCCCACCATGAAATAAAGTTTGGGTGTTAAGGAAATGGAACCTATAAGAATTGAGAAATGCATGGTTGCATCATATTGTGAGAGTTGTCCGTATCCACCAAGACTGACACCTTATTACCATAAATGGAACCTTGGACTTTAAGGGTCTTGGGAGATGGGTTACCCTGTAAATCCTGACCAAAAATATGAAAATAGATAACATTATCTTGCCCTTGTTCAGTAGGCAGTAGTGTCGGATTTTTAAAATTAAATTCTAGAGGAATCACACCTTCATTTGTATGAGGGGTTGTTGTGCAGGTATCTGAGGGTTGTTGATGGTCAAATGGGCTAGTTTGTCCACCAAACCAGTCAAATCTATCTCCATACATGCTTCAATGGAGGATTGTAGCAGATCTTGATGATCAGAAATTTGATGTTTTAAAGATGTCAATTTCTTTAGCACAGTCATGTCGGTAGCTTCCTCGATGGTAGAATGAGTAGAAGAATACAGAGAGAATACTTTAGAAGTCATGATGAACAAGAACGAAAGCACCAATGTTAGAGTGTAATCCTAGCATAGAACCTTTTGGAAATTTTGTGTGGAGAGTAAATAAAGAAAACAAGTGAAAACTTCACAATTTTTCATTTCCCATCATTGAGAGTACCACACTTTAAGTACTTACTTACAATGCAAGTACTATGGGGCCAATACTAGAAGGCCAATTTTATTACATGGTAAAATTTTGAGTGCACTCCAAATCTCGATCATTGCCATTATTCGTTCATTACAGTAATGTTCATTATTATTTCTAATGCCACCACTATCATCATTGAGACCCTACTATCATTACTGATGCAACCTTGGATCACCACCTTTCTTCACTCAAAGTTCTTTTTACTCTCTACACTACTCATTCGCCACCATATCTCGTATGTCCTTTCATTTTTCAAGATTTGGAGTTAATTATGGATATTTTGTTGTATTTTGCTTTTGTGTGTTAATCATATTGCTTTATTTTATTAGGTTCTTATAATAATACTCAAATTTTCAACAAGAGAACTATTTAAACAAGAGAACTATTTCAACAAGAGAATTTTAGTTATGGGCAAAATCAGGCTGCTTCAAAAAATATATGTGTTTGGAAATAAATAAAATATAATTATATCAAAGATAAACAAAGATTTTATTGTTAAATAAAAACAGAGAATATTAGCAGGTCATATCATATAACTCATCTATGTCATGCAAAATTAATTTTGCTTAAGATATATAATTTTAGTTCATTATTGAACATTAATTGTTGTTTGAGAACTCCATTATTCTCATAGAAGTCTTCATGGAAATGGTTAGGTGAATATTTACAAATTTTATTCCATTGTCTGACTGACTCCCAAAGGCTTTAACCTTTCCATTATTTTAATTCTAGGCAGAAACCGAGGCACTCAATTCTGGAAATAAGTTTCAATTTAATGTTGTTTGTCTCTTTACCAATTTTGGCACCTAAATTTGGCAAGTCATTTGCTTATCAATTTGTACCATGCTCAATGGTTCCATGTAGTTTTCAATACATCATTGTAACCTATAGGGAAACAATTTTTCCAGTAATGAAAGGAGATAGGAAAGAAGAAAATGGAGATTATGACAAAAAATTAAGTAATAGAATATTTAAAATAAAATACATATCTTTGGGTTCAATATAGTTTATATCCAGTATTATAGTAGTACATAAACAATTATAGGAGTACATAAACATAAATATACTATAATACAACTAGTATTATAACCAAAGATAATTGTGGGTTATATATGTATGTCCTTCAAAAGATTAAACAAATGTTTAAAATAAAATACATAATATGTTGCTCTTAGTAAAATATAACATATGTCGGTGGGAGTGCATAAAGGAACCAAAGAATATTGTATATCTTTGTATAAATGTATCATTTTCAACCTTTGGAGAATTATCCACGATGTGCATATTCTTTCAAATTGAGAATCTCACAAATGTGCGTGAGCTAATTTCTTAACAGCAGGAAAGCACATTTTGGAGCCACTGAAACACTCATTTGCATATATTTTAAGTGCAGCTTCAGTTATGTGACCAAAATCCCAAAAATAGTGCTCCTTACGGTTGGTACATGGTATTCCTTCTTGAATACATGACTTGGATATGTTTGTGAATCCTGAACATTAATAAAATATCAATAGATAGTTAAATAGATGTGGGTATGATGTAACTGCATGAGATCAATTGTAGAAGACATTTTATTTTTTTATAGGTTAATTATTACTCACCATATTTTTTGGGGTCATTTTTTATTTTGTTGAAGAAGTTGAAACTGTTCGCAGATACGAACATTGAACCTGAGAAT
The DNA here is from genome assembly GCF_001865875.1 of Lupinus angustifolius. NCBI lineage: Eukaryota > Viridiplantae > Streptophyta > Magnoliopsida > Fabales > Fabaceae > Lupinus > Lupinus angustifolius. The sequence continues at coordinate 40,304 of NW_017718466.1, forward strand.
TTCTTCTCCATCTCTTGAACCTTCATTAAGAGTTTGTCTGAGCAAGGCTTAACCATTTGATTTATAGTTTCATTGCAATATAGATTAGGGGAACAACCAATTTGATTAACGGTACCAACCACAAATTTTCTTGCTCCAAGATTGTATATTGTCTGGATATTGAATGGTAAAGAAAAGAAACAATTAGATGACCATGTTTAACCCATAAATATTTAATTAAAGATTACCTTTATTTTAGAAGATAGTTTCTCAAGCAGGTAGTCTGCAAATTCTTCTGGGTTCATGTTCTTATATGTTCTTATTCCAGGCTTCAAATAATTGAGAAAGTAATCATTGGCACCAATGGAGATTAAATATATGGATTTTGATAAGTGATGCTTGAGTTCATCTTTTCTCTTAAAATGTTTATGTTTCGGAAGGTCGTTCACAACAGTCGAGGTGAAATATTCAATTTGTTTGTCCAGTGACAAACATTCTCCCTTTGGAAAAAAATAAAACATAGTTAGGAACTAGGGACTTTCAAGATGAATAATAATGTGTTCAAAATATTTTCTTTTTCCTCTTACATCTCTACTATCATCCAAGATTCCACATGCGCCTGATGCATAATTGATCCCGGTGTTTACTTGATATCTTTTAGATTCAGTGATACCCAAGTAGGGAGGTTGCAATGGTAACCCCAACTTAATAGCTACATAATCAAAATACAAAACTACATAAAATAATTCCATAAACATAATGTTGCTTTTAAGTAGCAATAGAAAAAGTAGTGATAAATAATTTATTTTAATGGTTATTAAAATGTGTCGGAACAATTATTCCATAATCACTTAATTTTATAATTAACACTAATTATAATAAAAGAGAGAATGAAGAATGAATACATGTAGTGCCAAACATACCAATAAGGTCTGCAAAAGTTTTGCCATTGGTAAACCTTCCGGTTGGATTGTTATTAAAGTCTATGCCATTTGGAGGTACATTTGCCTTAGCATGTGTAATAAGATTATTATTATTTCCAGCATCTACACTTGAATCCCCAAACACATATAATGCTGGCACAAGACTCTTTGCACCATCTACTTTGACAAAGAGAGCGTGATGGACAATAAAGGAAAAAGCCCAGAAAACTTGGAAACTTTTCATTACTTCTTACTTATCAAATTGAAGATGATGATGATGAATGTTTTTAATGTACCATGAATTTATAACGATGTTAAATGTAACTTCTCTTAGGTGGAAAAAGTTGGAGACACCACACTTGCTTATAAAAAAGAATAGTAGACAACGATGTAAAACCATATTCAATTTTGAATTTAGTTGAACATAAAACCAAATTGCTTGAATTCAAAGTGGACTTATATTTATCACGCTTACTCATTTTTTGTAAAATAAAAAAAAATGAAAACTAAAATGACCATCCTCCTATATTTAAAACATTTTTTACCTAATAATTATAGTTTGAGCTTTAAAAGAATAGAAAATATTTACTACCAAGTAAAAAAAAATTTAAGAAACACTCGATAACAAAACAATGTTTAAAAATGTAAGAGCACTCCATAACCTTTACTACCAACAGAACAAAAAACCCTTTATCTCTTCAACGATGGCAGCGCGTGTTAACTTGGTCAACACATGTGTCAAGCAAGTAGTTTCTAGAAGGAGAAACTTTTTTAACAAAATAACTAAATAAATATAATATTCATAAGGCCCATGTTCGACCTGAACATGATCCAAGTCGGTCCAATGATAGCGAAAGAGTTGATAGTGGTACTTCACGCACCCACACACGTGTGTCGACCGGTTTTGGTTTTGTGTGTCATTTCCCACCAAAAAACCACGGTACCCCTTGGGGCACACCCCAAGATTAGAAAAACTACTTATAAACAATCTTGAAGTGTTTCCACCACCCAATATGGAACTTGATGTTTTTTCATTACACTCTCATTTATTCTAACAATCCCCCGCTTGAAATTAAAAACGATTTAAGAGAGTTTATGTGGTTTCTATAAGGTCTAAGAGTAATTATTTTCTTTTTAGGTCTTATAAGATGCTTTGATAAATTTCACATAATATGAGAATATTGCATAAAAGAGATATTTTCATAAATAACATGATTAAAACATATTTTAGCACGCACATGTAATTTTGGGCAATTATACTTATATCCTCTTCAAAGTCATGCATCATGCATATATCATTCATATTAGAGGTTCATGCATAATCAATTGAGTCTTTTTAAAAATCATCAAATGATTAAGATTTATCTAACCGATTAAGTCATTGTGAATGGGAAATCCGTAATCGATTAAGGACATGGTTAATCGATTAAGTGAGAATTTAATCGATTATCCCCAAAAGAATAGTTTCAAAATAGAATGGTATTTTACAATATTTTCCCATATCCAAAGTTATAATTTTTAGAATGAAAATAGAACTCAGAAAGCAAGAAACACTTCATACTTGATTAAAAGGGATTGATTAAGAAAAGAGAAAAACTTTTCATTTGAAAAAAGAGAAGTTTTTTACTATCTTTAAAAAGAGAGCATTTTCATATCTTTAGAGTTTCAAAGATTTCTTTTTGTGAATCTTATTCATTCATTTTCATCTATGAATGTGAGATTCATCAAATATGTGTGTGCAAAATTGTTATTGTATAATTTAGCACATTGAAGGTGCATTGAAAAGTTGTATACATATTTTTTTCGGCCGTTTTTGTGAATTTATCTCTTTCTAGCTGTGAGGTATCACCTATGGGAAAGAGAGAAATTTGGGAGAAATCATGGGCTGTGTTCAAGGTCCAAGAGAGGTGTTGTTGGGATTCTTAGTTAGAACTGATGTGGTGTCCTTAGAAGCTAGGTTCAAGGGAAGTCTTGGTGAAGAAGTGTTTGTATCAAACATTTGATTTTACTAGTGAAGCAAATATCTCAATATCAGAAGGGGAGGTCTGGATGTAGTTTGCACGTGGATAAGCAAACGAACCCGGATAAAATTGGTTGTGTTTTCTTCTCTCTAACCCTATTCTTTTCTTACTCGCAACTATCGCATTTTCACATTATTTGATATCTTTCATTAAGTGGTCATTCAATAAGGAAACCTACTCTATTAATATCATTTTGTATTCATATTTAAGATCATTTTAGGTTTGGTATATTCTTTGTTTGCTTGTTGCATCAAAATAATAAAAAACCAAAAGATTTTCGAGAAAAAAATGATTAAATTGATTAAGTCGACTTATAATCGATTAAGCTTGCACTGCGTTAATTGATTAACTATTCATTTATTCATTAGGATCAGTATTGTTTGAGAATATATTTTACATTTCGAATTGAGTTCATTTGTAATCTGTACCACCTATTCACCCCCTCTAGGTGAAGATAGAGCCCTTGTTAAACAACAATGTGTCGTATCCGTCAGAACTTGCTAAATAATAACCTTTCAACCAACAATTATTATTCTAAGACACTTTTCAAATGGTTTGATTTATGACACGTAAAATCTACAATTTTTTTATTAATTGATAAAAGATGTTTGGATCGAATTTCCTACTCAATATCAATATACACACAATTTAGCAACACAAATTCACTTAGTAATGATTCTTCCACACAAATGATCTCAAATGTACTAAAAGCTAATGTCTTATTCAATTTAGTAGCTTATGTAATAAAGCTCTATCTCCTGTAACTTTAAATATAAGATGAAGAACTAAGACTCACAAAATCGTACCTCTATATCTAGTAGTCTATGTGTATGAAATTGAGTAAAATGCAACAACTCAACTGCATTAACCGCCAATATCTTGGTCTAAGTTAATAGCTTATTAAAGTAGCTCTATGTCTAGTAGTTTATGTTAACAAGTTTGAGAGTTATAAATTTAACAAATTAGCTCTATGTCTAACAACTAATAGAAAACATGCATGAAATGACATTAAAGAATGCACAAGTAAATATTTTCGCCACTTTTTAATTAATTCAGTAACTGCGTAGATTTCTCTAACATAGGTGATCCAACCTGCACTCATGAAGAAATTTTCTTGTTGAAATAGGTGATTGGATGACCCACCTGGGACAACACAATACCAATTACAATTGCAAAACAATTAGTCTCTACATTAAAGCCTTTAGTGAAATCCAATAAAGCTAAAACCGGAGTAGTAGTCATTATATTTTTTATTGTTGTGTAAGCCAACTGAATCTCTATAAACCTATGAAAATTAACATGTATTAGTAAGTAATTTAGGGGAGCGGCGTATGTTACGTAGTGCTTAATAACATGATGATAAAGTATGGTGAGGCTAAGATATCCCTAAGAGTAGTGAAAGAATATGGTCAAGGCTAGTCTACAATGGTTTGGATCTTTGCTGGATTGGGCCAGACTCTTTCCTGAGACAAAACGTGACCCAAGTAAAACACACTAACCACTCCAAAAGTACACTTATAGAACTTAGAAAAAAAACTAATGTTGCTCTAGTAAGGCTAAAATCAATCTTAAGTGGCCAAAATGAGCTTCCATTGAATGACTATAGATTAGTACATCATAAAAAACCACCAAGAATATTTTGAGAAAGGGGCGTAATAAATCGTTAATAGGCGACTGAAAAGTCGACGTACCATTAGTCGTCTTATGAGTATCATCAGGTGCAATTCTAATTTGATAATAACATGCGCGCAAATCAATTTAGGAAAAATAGTGGCACCGACTAGCTCATCTAACATTTCTTCAATTGTAGGAATGAGAAAACAATTCTTAACTATTAGGGCATTTAGATTGCGATAATCCACACAAAAATGTCAAGTACCATCTTTTTTGCGCACTACGTGTAACACCTTGACTCAACATAATTAATATAAATACACAAGTGAAGAAATGATTAATGGCGGAAGCTACGTCATATTGAAAATTGTGAAATTACATTTTTTTTATTTCCCTAAACTTGAATTTCAAAACGGTTCATGAGAGCTACCCTATTTCTGACAGATAAATCCCCACCAATAGTGTCCCCTCAACCAAGTCACGTAGACAGCATATCCCTTTGGGTTCTCGACAGAAAATATGCAGTGTCGTATATTCCCGTAGACTATGCTATCAATAGTAGACATGGTGATATGGATCTTATGATTCTTACAAGACATGGCAACGATTCCTTTAAAATGAACGAAGGGGAAATTTTTAGGGTGAAGACGACAACTTTATTAAAGCAAGTTTTGACCAAAAGAATCATTTTATTGTAAGTCAAGAATATTTATTCCAATTTGACATTTTGGAATAACAGCCTTAGAAATATTATTTCTCAAGTTGCTTTCTTTTAACTTAGAAAACTCAACCTTTGTTTAAAGCCACATGCTAACACATTTTTCCAAAACAACACTTTGCCAGTTTTTCCAAAAAAATACTATCTAGTGCTTTTTTCAAAAGACCTTAGCTAGCAAAAAGTCACTAAAATAATTTTCATCCCCTTTGTTCCATTCTTCTCCGAAACACAATCTTTTCAACTTTATTCCATTAGGAATACTCATATGCCATGTCAAGAGAATGTACGATGACAATTCTACAATGATGTGACATTCAACATTCTCAACAGTCAATCCAATCTCAAAATATTCATTCAGAATCAATATAATTTACTCAATTGGTGATATCAATTAATATTCCATTATCACGATTGAATAGTCATATCTGGCATATAGCTAATTCACATTGCTTCTAACCATCACAAATTTATTCCCTCAAGATAACTTCAAGCATGTCAGACATTTCAATTTTCTAGTTATGCTCATCCAATAAGATCACAGATCCAACATAAAGTCATATATCAACTAAAATCCACTAAATACCAAATCAATAATTTACGAGTCAAAGGGCCTCAATACCCAATTACTCGCGGCTATAGAAATTGTATTTGACTATATCTGCCTTAGGTCTAGCTTAGAGATGTGCAACTATCTTTGGAACCATTTCTATTCTCATACATGAAAGCACTTATCTCCATACCTTCGCCTTTATCGGGTTTAACACATTCTTGATGTAGCTTTCCTGACTATGGAGTACCTGATCATTGCTTAAACGATTAATTCTAGTTTTTACTGGATTTCTCTTAGAACTTATCCTAATAAGTATCTGGACATTATAATCATTTTGATACATAGAGTTTTGACTGGGCGCAATAAAAATCTTACAGGTGTAATTTGACTCCTAAGTCAAACGTTTAGCTCAACAACCTAACTTGTATTTTGAATAACTTCTTAGACTTAAAACATAAAGTATAAGCGAGAAGATGACAAGGTAGAACATGGGTTCATGTGTATGGGTACTAAAAAAGGGGTAATATTAACTCTTTGCATATTACACCTCTGAAAATTATTAGGCGCAAGTTAAGTTTCCCGATGACACATATATCCACTAATTATCATTAGGGCTCATAGAGGCATCGTATAAACCCCAAAAATGGACTTAGAACATACTCACAGAACCTATAAAGTGTAGAGGTGATATTTGGGGTTATACTTAGACACTTAGAAATATTATTTAATAGTTTCATGACCCTAAAGGTCCTACCCTAGTGTTTAGTCGTAGATCTGCTTCCCGGTTGAAATTTTGGCTTTTAATTTGGTCATGAGACGTCTGTAAATTCATGGCCAATATACCATCATCAACAAACAGAACATTCACAAGGGGTGGAGTTTATAAAACCTCATATTTTTCAGGTTATAAGATGGTGTGATAAAAAAGATCAACACCTACGCCAAACATGGTAGCATAGAGCACAAGCTAGGGATTATTATTTTCTTCATCCAAAATTAGAGAAGAATTCTAATTCTTTCCTCAATAATGGAATTTTACAAAGATAGGAATTTAGAATTTGAACAGAAGCATAGGTCATGTGCCCAACAAGAATATTTTGAGAAAGGGGCGTAATAAATCATTAATATGCGACTGAAAAGTCGACGTACTGTTAGTGAGGCCGAAAGGCATGACTTGAAACTCTTAATGGCTACTAGTTGTACGAAAGGTCATATAATGAGTATCATCAGGAGCAATTTTGATTTGATAATAACATATGCGCAAATCAATTTAAAAAAAAAGTAGTGGCACCGACTAGCTCATCTAACATTTCGTCAATTGTAGGAATGACAAAACAATTCTTAACTATTAGGGAATTTAGATTGCGATAATCCACACAAAAATGTCAAGTACCATCTTTTTTGCACACTACGTGTAACACCTTGACTCAACATAATTAATATAAATAAACAAGTGAAGAAATGATTAATGGTGGAAGCTACGTCATATTGAAAATTGTGAAATTACATTTTTTTTTATTTACCTGAACTTGAATTTCAAAACGAATAGGAATTTCCATGTGATAAGTGCCAAACATACCTAAGATTCATACACTTTTATGACACTTATCTTAAGCATAATTGAGAAAAACCAACTTAAAATAATAATTTTTGTATAAAATATCACAATCTTGTATATTTGTATGTGTATTTATTTTTTATGTATTTTATAGCATTTAGGATGAAGAAAAGAAGAAAGAAAGACTCATGGTCAACAAAGCAAAAGAAGTCAAAAATCAAGATGTTCAACCAGACAGCTAAGCGTGGAACAAGCCCCGCTGAACTGACCTAGACACCAGCTTGACCTGGCCACCAGCCTGACCTGGACCAAACTGCTCAACCAGGCAGCTGAGTGGACCTGCTTAGCCGCTCATCCTAGCACTAGACTAGACCTGGCACAGTTAGAAATTTAGCTTGACACGGTCAGACATGAGCTTGGCACAAGCCCAAGCTGCTGAACAAGCAGCTCAGCGGTCCAACCAAGCAGCTCAGTGGAGAACCAGACTCCTTACCAGATCAGCAAGCACTAGGCCACGTCCCAGTCAGCACAGTCAGAAGCTGCTGAACAAGCAACTTAGCGATGAAGTAGGTGCACTGAGCGGTGTGCACCAGACTTAACTTAACCATCAAGCAAATAATAAAGTCATCCATGACCTCACCTCAAGTGTTATCAATAAATTTATTTGTTGAAAATACCTTTTAATATACAAAAGTGATGAAACTAACTTACTAACTTTTATTTATTGTTATTTACTTTCCGCATTTTATTTATTCTTTTATACCAACCTTCCTTAAGGAAGAAGTTTGATTTGTTAAATAAAATGAACCCGAAAGGGAGTAAATAAATAAAGGTCACTAAATTTATTATTCTTTTGTTCTTTATTTATTTGTTTCTAACAACTAACTATTCATCACTTTTATATATTAGAATACCATTAAACCGGTGTGGGAATTTATTCCACAAAACTGAGATGATATTCAAAGGTACTTAATAATTATGTAATAGGTAATTTTACCATTGTACCGGCATTAGAATTTATTCTAGCAAAGCCGAGATGTGACAAAGAAGGAATGACTTATTTACATGATTATTAAAGAAGTAAGTTATAATTGGAATATTCTTGAAACCATTATACCGACGTTGGAATTTATTTCAGCAAAGCCGAGATGGTGAACAAAGAGTAAAACCGAGTTCTCTTACTTAAACAAAATAAAATAAAAAAGAACATAACGAAAATGAGAATATTAATCTTTCAACAAATAGACACTGCTGTCAGGACGATTTGTTGAGAGGAGAAAACTCCCAACAAAACACCGAAATTCGCTTTCAACACCATGACAAATCCTTCAAATGTGATGTAAAATTATCAACTTGTCAAGGATAAAATATAATACACTCACTCAGGTGTTATATCCTACAATAGAGCGATGCACTACCAAACCATAAGGATTGTCTTTCTCGTCCTTCGGACGATGGCACGATCATTCTCCATGAAGTCATGTACTCCCTAAACTATTAGGAGAGTAAGTACTTCCATGAATAGTATATAAATAGAACATAAGATATCATATTCACATAACAGTTTTCATATAATAATTATCACATGTATGCAATCAAATATGGAATGTCAATATCATTATGTATAAATATCTATTGTGCATATATTGACACAACTATCAACTCTCTTAATGAGTGTAAGGAGAAATAACTCCTAATAGGGTCCCTCACACATAAATAACAACAATGGTAGCGACACTAGTTGAGTCCGACCAGTTCTATGCTATTATTAGAAAGCGAACATGATGACTACAACACTGTGCCAACTATTGGTAACTCATAGGCGAAATACCATGCACTCAGTAATGTTGGTCTACCCACCGGTCAACAAAGATAGTTGATGTATCATCCTGAACATGATACCTTCAAGGGGGTTTCAAAGGTCAGCGCAATTACTGCGAGGAGTTTCGTTGGCGCATGAGAGCTACCCTATTCCTGACAGATAAATCCCCACTAATAGTGTCCCCTCAACCAAGTCACGCAGATATCATATCTCTTTGGGTTCTCGACACAAAATATGCAGTGTCGTATATTCCCATAGACTATGCTATCAACAGTAGTCATGGTGATATGGATCTTATGATTCATACAGGACATGACAACAATTCCTTTAAAATGGACGAAAGGGAAATTTTCAGGGTAAAGACGACAACTTTATTAAAGCAAGTTTTGACTAAAAGAATCATTTTATGGTAAGTCAAGACAATTTATACCAATTTGACATTTTGGAATAACAACCTTAGAAATATTATTTCTGAAATTGCTTTCTTTTAACTTAGAAAACTCAACCTTTGTTTAAAGCCACATACTGGCACATTTTTGCAAAACAACACTTTGCTAGTTTTTTCAAAAAATACTATCTAGTGCTTTTTTCAAAAGACCTTAGCTAGCAAAAACTCCCTAAAATTATTTGCATTCCCTTTGTTCCATTCTTCTCAGAAACACAATCTTTTCAAATTTTATTCCATCAGGAATACTCATATGCCATGTCATGAGAATGTACGATGACAATTCTACAATGATGCGACATTCACCATTCTCAACTATCAATTCAATATGAAAATATTCATTAAAAAGCAATATAATTTACTCAATTGGTGATATCAATTAATATTCCATTATTACGATTGAGCAGTCATATCTGGCATATAGCTAATTCACATTGCTTAGAACCATCACAAATTTATTCCCTCGAGATAACTTCAAGCATGTCAGACATTTCAATTTTCTAGTAAGTCAAAAGTTTGATTGGACACAATAAAAATCTTACAGGTGTAATTTGACTCGTAAGTCAAAAGTTTGGCTCAGCAACCTAACTTGTATTTTGAATAACATCTTAGACTTAAAACATAAAGTATAAGCGAGAAGATGACAATGTAGAACATGGGTTCATGTGTATGGGTACTAAATAAGGGGTAACATTAACTCTTTGCACATTGCATCTTTGAAAATTATTAGGCGCAAGTTAAGTTTCCCGACTACCCATATATCTACTAATTATCATTAGGGCCCACAGAGATGATATTTTGGGTTATACTTAGACACTTAGAAACATTATTTAGGAGTTTCATGACACTAAAGGTCCTAACCGAGTGTTTAGTCGTAGATCTGCTTCCCAGTTGAAATTTTGGCTTTTAATTTGGTCATGAGACCTCTAAAAATTCATGGACATTATGCCATCATCAACAAAAAAAAACATTTACTTTAGGTTTTTCAGGTTATAAGATGGTGTGATAAAGAAGATCAACACCTACGCCAAACAAGGTAGCTTGGAGCACAAGCTAGGGATTATTTTCTTTTTCATCCAAAATTAGGGAGGAACTCGAATTATTTCCTTAAGAATGGAATTTTACCAAGATATGAATTTAGAATTTGAACAGAAGCATAGGTCACGTGCCCAATTTGGATTTTAGGAGCTCATTTAATCATGGAAACAAGAACCAAGAGCTTTCCTTGTAGCTCAAGATTCTTGGGTTGTTTCTATGGCTTCTTAGCCTTTATGAGTGAAACTCCAGTCATTGAAAATGAGTTTATAATCATGAATACAAAATGCTAAGCAAATTTATAACACATGCATGGGCCATATTTTCAGTTCTAAGGACTTACAAGCACATAACAACATCTAGCAACACCTAAGTCATAAATTTTTTTTCTTGATGTCACTAAGATGTTATTCTCCCTGAATTGATTAAATTCATGAGAATTAAAGAAAGCTTTGAACTCAAGGAAACATCAAACACTCATGGACTCACTTTTCACATAGAGCATAAGTTTTGTAATTGAAAATCTAACCAAACTAAGGAATTAACATTAACTATGGATAAATTCAGAATCCTCATACCTTAATTGAGTGGAAATCACTCTTGAATTTAAGAAAGTGGGTGAAAAAAGCACCCCTCCCTTAGACCAACACATCACACAAGAGCAAGGAAGAAGATGAAGTTGTGTTTGGTTGACCACAATTTGCATGTTATGACTTTCCTAATCAGCCTGTGAGGCTTAAAAATGAATGGGAGAGATATTAAGGGCTGGTCTTGGTAAAATTTCAAAGCCCAAATGGAAATTAAGAAAGGCTAATAACCTTTGATGATTTTGGGGTTAAGAAACAACATAATGTTTACATTCATGCCTTGGTTGGTATATTATGAGCTATCTAGGTTGGTTTATTTCATTCTAACATATCTTAGACAGTTTTAAACATTGTCTATGTGAGTATAGTTATATTTCATACCCTCCAAGGATTAACAGGATAAATTACAGGCACTCCAAGGCAATTCGATAAAGAGGTCCACTAAAAAAACATTTTTTCTTACGAAAATCGTTTAAGTATTTTTCAATGTATAGAATTGAGATAATGACTCACAATAATAAAATAAATCAATCCTAATGACTTATTTAGAAGTCACTTAGGTGATATGGCCATTCACGCCATTTTGGCTGAGCTTTGAAAACGATAGACTTACCTGATAACGGGTAAATCCTAAAACTTTGACAGTTTAGTATCTAAGACCAAACTGACCTATTTTCCTTATTCTAATCTCATATCAAAGTTTATTTCTATTCTCAGAACATATTTATAAAGTTCTTACCGAAAAACCATAGTTTACATTTCTCAGTCAACATCTACCTATAGGTTACTTATTACTCAAGTAAACTAGTTTTTTTACTCAATTAATCCTTACTCCAAACATAAGAAATATATATCCTCTTGTCATCCATAAAAACATATTAAAAACCAACTTAATTGAGAAAACTGATTTAAGAAATATGTATGTGTGATAAGTGCCAAAAATACCTAAATTTCATACACTTTTTATGACATTACCCTTGGCAAAATTGAGAAAATCAACTTAATTCAACACTTTTTGGATAAAATATCACAATCTTGTATGTATGCTTTATGTATTTCCTTTTTTATTATATTTTGTAGGATTTAGGTGGAAAAGAGAAGAATTAATCAAGTACAAATAAAATGCTCAAAAGAGGCCAAAATGATCCACACATAATATGCTTATGCTTGAGGTGACAACTATGTGCTTAGCCTTAAGCATGACTCAACAAGACTTGGCCTATGTGGAAAGATATAGTGTCAACTTGAAGCTGCTCACTAAGAAGCTTAGCTTGGACCAAGCCCACGCGTAGCTGACCTAGACCCAACCTGGCACAGTCAGACCCAACATGGCACGACTAGAACACAAGCCTAGCACAAGTCAATCTGCTCAAGCAGACAGCTTAGGAGAGCACATGGACCGCCCAACTTAGAACCACACACCTGACCAGGTCAGCAAGCACCAAGCCACATCACCATCAGCACAGTCAAAACTACTCAAGCAGGTAGCTTAGCGGTGCTAGATAGAAGCTTGGCGTTGTGTACCCAACAACTTGGTCAAGTTTACTTAGCCATCAAGCAACCATGACCTCAGACCAAGTAGCCTCCACAGGATTTTTAGAGGTAGCTCACAATAGCTGGGCCAATAGCTCACAACTACCTTGGGTGACACAGCCCCGAGCAGGTGACTAAGCTGCTTGGCCATGACCAAACCCATGTTGAAGGGTTTGGTCAGCATCTTGGCTGTCAAGTAGAGGAGCTTGGCTGTCAAGTAGAGGAGCTTGGCGGTTGGCAGAAACTCCTATAAATAGGAGGCACCTCAAAGGCAAAAAGGACACACATTTTCTCATCAACACATACTCCACATTCCACTTCTCTCTAGAATCCGAAATTCTCTCTTCTTCTACACTTTCTTCTTTGTAAATTCTTGGAGGATTTCTTCTCCAAAGTAGTTTAGGTAAGTTTATTTTGTAGTTTCTCTTTAATTCAAGAGGAGAAGGAGTAATCAAATGAGATCTAAAAATTCATTTTAGAATCTCATTTGTGCATGGTAAAGTGTCTTAAATCCTTGGATTAACATGGCTAATGCTCCGAAATTTTAGTTGAATTTTAGCTCACTATAATTTTTTATAATTTCTTGTTTCATTATATTGAATCATGTTTAAGTTATTACTTTGTAAATTTCAAATCTTTAGAAAGTGCTTAATGCGGTTTTAGCTTGATCACCTAAAACTTGATTTCAAGATCCAAAATTCTTACTTTTAAAGTCTTGACAAAGGAACTAAAAATTAGGAATACACCTTAGTTCATTTTCCAAATCAAAGCATCCATTTTAAGCAACTTGTAATCAAGGCTAATCAATGTTTACGGAGCCTGAAATAAGGTGTGACAACTTATTTCGTCGAGTGGTAGTTTTCTATTGATTAGTGTATTTTGCAAAGTTTGAAAATCACTTTTTCTCGCCGGGGGACTAGGGGAAATTTAATGAATTGATGTTTGGAATAACCAAAGTATAACACATAAATTTTTTTTTATTTGGCAATTCCTTGTGGTTCGACATAACCATATATTATACTACAATTGAATCTTGAAAGAGATACAAATACAAAATAGTAAAGTGTTAACTTATAAATTTTGTTTGTTGACAAAGAAAGAAATCTTGAATGAGACAGCAATTTAATTCATAAATTGTAAATGTAAAAAGGAAAAATACACAGTTATAATGAGTGATCTAACTACTAACATTTACTTTGTGTCATTTATTTTCCGCAACCAACATTTATTTTCTGCCATTTACATTTCCGCAACTAACATTTATTTATTGCTTTATTCTTTATACCAACCCTTCAAAAGAAGTGGTACGGTTAAACTCTAACTTTATTGCTTTATTTCTTTGTTATTTACCAACCTTCCATAAGGAAGTAGTTCGGTTAATAAAGGAAAACGAAAATAAATATCACTCATTATCACTTGTGTTAAATTGCTAAATTAATACCATTATGTCGACATTAGAATTTATTCCAACAAAGCTTAGATGATATGAAATTGTTAATAATTCAATAAAGCTAAGTTTTTTTATTAAAGGAACATTCTTGAAACCATTATACCGGCATTGGAATTTATTTCAACAAAGCCGAGATGACGAGCAAAGAATCGACCTATCATTAAATAAATCAATCAGAAACTTGCCTCAATAAGTAGTAAGGAATACTCTTCAACAAATTGGCGTCATTTCCAGGGAATTGCTCAAATAATAGAATATATTACTTATTATGCTATATTATTAATCTTGTAAAAAAATATTTTTCTTCACTTTTGTACAAGTTATTTTGAATTTCTACAAACAATATAAATTATAAATATTGTCTATTATTAATCACTAACTTTCTTGTGAAAAAACACAAACATTTCATTTGGTGCATGCATTCATTTGGTGCATGCATTACAAAGAAAGCCCAAAGGAAAGTCAAGAAAATTCGGAATCAATGGTCATAATCAGCAGACCATTGAAGGATCAAGGGCAGAAAACCAGTCAAACAGAAACAACATTACCAGTGGGCTTAATCGATTAACAGCCTAGGTAATCAATTAACCAGTGGGCTTAATCGATTAACAGCCTAGGTAATCAATTAACCAGTGGGCTTAATAGATTAACACGAAACAGAAACAGAATTACCAGATTAGCTTGTTGTACAGTTATTTACCAACAAACAAGCAGACATACAACATATATTTTTAAGGACAATTAATAAGGATATAACAAAGTAGCAGTATGCAAAATATCAGCTTCAAACACGAATTAAAACAATTTGAATTTTAAAAGAGATTGAGAGAGAACAGCTTGCACAAATGGATTTTTATCCTGGTTCGTTTGCGGGTCCACTTGCAAACTACATACACGTGTCCCCTTCTAATATTGGGAGATTTCTCTTCACTATATTGAAAACTTTGTATTGTTACATACACCAATTCAATTACAAGACTCCAGACTCTTCTTTCTTGAATTTCAAGAACCTCTAACCTTGGTTTGAATATCCCTATCGCCCAAGAAAACCTTTCTCATGATCCAGCCCCAGCCAAGGTTCTCGCTCTAAATTCAAGACCTCCAAGCCTTTGTGAAGATTCACTCAATCTCAATGGTGGTAAGACACCAAGACACAAAACCCAAAGTAAAAAAACAATATACAAAAACAAAGTTTTACCAAGCATTAAAATGCTCAAATTACAACAATAAAAACTCAAAGATTAACCCACACTCAAGTAACCCAAGCCATCATGAATGTATGCGAGTTAATACAAAAAATATAATGTATAATCTTTCTCTAAATTCTCTAAAAAGAATGCACGAATATGCAACAAAGAATGAATGAGATTAAGCACATGAAAACAACATGCAATACATCATGAACAATATGAACTAAGCATGTTAATCTCTCTTTCTCACACATGCATCTCTCTTCTGCCTAAAATGCAGAAAATTAAATATGGTCTCTAATAGTTCCTAAACAATAATATGTAATGCTACACATTTCTGCAATTTGCCAAAACTTATACAAAACAGATTTGGCTCTTCAAACTGTTATTTTCAGTTATGCAGTTGTCGCACCCCGATTTTCGGCTACGCGACCTCTCGAGTCGCCACTACATTTTTTACTGTCAAAAATGTAGAAAAATCTTTTTTAGCCCAATTACCTTGGTCTTTTTGGATTTTTGATATCCAGGTTCGGAAGTCGGTTACAGGGTAGGGAAGGTATTAGCAC
>NW_017718467.1:0-23503 GCF_001865875.1 Lupinus angustifolius
GTTTATGGACAAAAGATTTTTGAGTCGTTAATGAATTAGTTATGATGATTATTAAATTGATGAAGTGCAGCCCATATGTCCGACACCGCATCATATCTTAAAATTAGAGTGATTGTCGTCTTAGAATTTATAATGACTTTATCATAAAAAAAATGTAGTAGTTATTTTAAGGACATTGATTAAAATTCAAAAAAAGTATAAAATACTAGTAGAATGTAATTTATTCTAAACTTTTTAAAAAAAACCTACACATTGTATTTTATGTTTGGCTTCATCCAATATATCATATATTAAAATTTGGACATCCATTAACATGCATAGAATAAAAAAACAAATACTATGTAACATAACATCGAAATAACATGTTCTATTTTTAATACCTATACTATTAGCATCATAATGAAATTAATTAAGTGGTACACCAAGAAATACATTTTTCATAAAATAGAATTGGGTGATTTTATTTATTATTCATACTCTTTGAATATCAAAATTAAAGTTTAGTTGTAAAAAATGGTGCAATAAAACAGCAATGGAATTTCATCACACTGACAAGCCCAATTAATTTTTATAATCACACATCATGTTCATGAAGTTCTAATCCTATACGCATAATTAAATTATTTATGATAATTATAATTTCCAATTTCCATGACATAATAATTTAGCATATATAATATGATGATATCAGTGCAAATAAGGGACAACAAAAAGTGCAAACCTGATAAACAAATGAATAAAATCCAGCAAAACAAAGAAACCCACGTGGCAGGAAGAGGTTGGAGGGAATTCTTTTATTTCCCAGCGCCTGGACACGTGTCAGCGCCTGGTTGGGGGAGAGAGAGGGTGCACTGGTTGCACCGTGCACACAACCGCGCTGGATCCAGACGTCTGGATACGTCCAGAAACGTGGCGTGAGAAGACTGGATGGCAGGGTGGGCTCACGGATGGAACAATGAGCACGCGTGTGTCGAATCCGTGCTCTCCTAGGAAGGATCTGGTGCGGCGTGGTGTAGTGAGACCGAGACGTGTTTTGTCCCGTGATTGGTGGACCTGGACGTGAAGGGGACCAGTCCACGTGGCACCCTGCGAGGCACTGGATGAACGAAGGTGTAGGAAAACGCGGTGTGCGCGCCTACACTGGATCCCGTCTTCTTTTGGGAGCATGATACAGTGCAGCGAGGTGCACCAAGGACGTGCCACGTTTCGTGCACGGATTGGCTGGCCTTCCTGGTCAACCCAGATGCAAAACTGGTACGTAGATCCGACGGCTATGGATCAAGGACGCACGGATAGACAATGAATCCACCCACACAGGATTGGATCTCGCGGAAATGTTTATTTTTTCCTCCTTTTTTCGCAGGACACTTTTGGGAGCTTTTTGTATGGATATTTTGGCAAGGTTTTCCAGTGTCTTTCCTCTTCTCCCTAAACCTTTATTTATAGGAAAAAATTCCACACTAAAAATGCCAAGAATCTGTCTATGCTTTTAATTTTTTTACAAATCAAATATTATAATTGATAACCTTAATCAGCCTGATTTGATTCCCTATTAACCATGCTATCTGAAAAAATTAACTTCGAATCTGAATTTCAAATCTGAAATTCGAATTGAAAAATATTTCCTTATTAGTTTGAATTTAAAATCTTTTTTTTTTAGAAAATCTTTTATTTTTTATTATTTTTGTTTTATCCGAAAACAAATATTTAGGAGAAAGATAATCATTTTTTATTATTATTTTTTGAAATTCGAAAATTAATAATAATAAAGAAAATTTCCAATTATGATTTTAAGCGTGATATTTTATTTAATTGCTAAAAAATATTCCGAAAAATATTTTTAAAATATCTTTCACCATCTTCTATTTATGGAAAGCCATTTCGAAATAAAATAAAAAGAAAACAAAACATTTTTTCTACTTTTTTGTTCTTTTTGTTTTGGAAGATGACATGTGGGCCTTCGAAGGCCCAAACAACATTTTTTTTTTGAAAAATTGTTTTTTTTAGGGCTTAGACTTTATTTGGATTTTCTTGAAATGGAACACTTATTTTGGAAATGAATTAGGCATTTTCTAGGCCGGACAAAAATGAGTGTTCACAGTAGTTAAAACAGAAAACAGTTAAAACAAAAAAAAGACACGTTAATCGATTAAGACATCACGTTAATCAGCATATATCAATACGTGATTAAATGGTAAACTACTTATTTGTTATGCTTGACTCCTATACATGTTTTAGAAATTATGGTATGCCTAATATGCTCATATAACATGTTTGACTAATGCATGAACATATAATAAACTAGATGATATGCCTCATGAATATGATATGTCAATATTAATGGCTTGTGAGACTTGCATATAGGTTTACCTAACCTAGACTCACTAACTAAGGCACACATCCCAGACTACTTAGAAACATAACTTCTGATATAACCTAGTCTAGATATAACCATTGAGTTCTAGGTATGTGGATTGTTGAGACATCTTCAAATGCATGATGCCATGCTTATTATAAAATTTATTAAACTTATGATTTTCAAATTCTCCGCCAAAACTCATGATCTGCGATGGTCCAAACAAGTCCATATGGAGAAGCTCCAAAGGTCTAGTAGTGGATATCGCATTCTTTTTACCAAAAGAGTTCTTAACTTGTTTACATTTTTGACACATGTCACAAGAATCCTGAGTTTTAAAATCAAGTTTTGGCAGACCAGTAACCAAATTATTTTTAGATAATTTTTTCTAGATGTTTCATATGAATGTGAGCGACCCGCCTATGCCAAAGCCATATGTCATCTTATTTTGAAATAAAACATTTTGAGAAAAGAGAAGTGATATCCTCCAGGTCAACCATATAAATGTTATTAACATGATAGCCGACAAACTTTACATTATTATATAAAACATCACGGATTATACAACATTCAGAATCAAATGACACACGATTAACTTTGTCGCAGAGTTGGCTAATACTCAACAGATTATGGTCCAGACCTTCGACGTATAGAACATTCTCGATTACAGCATGAGTTGAGGTGCCAATTTTTCCAGTGCCTAGGATCTTCTCTTTGTTGTTGTCTCCGTATGTGACGAACCCTTTTTCCTTCAATGATAGGTCTAGGAATTTTGACCTATCTCCTGTCATATGTCTCGAACACCCGCTGTGAAGATACCAATGTTGCCCATGTCTTTGTAGACATACCTGGAAAATAGATCACTTGTTGGTTTCAGGTACCCAAATTATATTGGGTCCTTTTCTGTTAGTAACCAGGAAGTTATCTCCCTTTTTCACGCAAGCGTAAACACCATTAGGTATCCCATATTTCCTGATGTAACAGGAGTAAGAGGTGTGGACATGTGTGCCACAATAGAAACATGTAGGAATTCTATTTTTATTATAAGACTTTTTATTTGCACGAGTTACAGGTTTCCTATATGGTCTATTTCTACGTAATGGGGAGATATACCCTAATCCAGTATGGTCACCAACATTTCTTGTTTTACTTAGCAAGTTATCTAATTGGTGTTGACTCACTGTAAGTTTTGCGAGTTTTTCATTTAGTTTAAAATTCTCATTTCTCAAGTCCTCACAAGACTCACATACAGTTGTTTGACATAATTTATCGTTAGACCAGTCACATGAATTACAAGGAAAAATTAGATCTAAAGTTTCATTTTCTAATTTCAACTCATCTAATTCTTTTTGTATTTGTGATATTTTTTTTATCATTTAGCAGAATTACCCTTTTTCTATCGGCACTAATTCTAGCTAATTTATTTAGTTCTTCAGGCATTTCGACATTCGCATCATATAAAACCTCATATGAAGGAGAATCATCAGAAGAGTATGAGGTGTCAGAATATACCTCATTATTAGCACCCTTTTTACTAGGAATAGGTTGGCGGACTCCTCTTCATCTGAGGTGCTTGATGTCGTCTCCTCCTCTAGTACATCCCAAACAATGTAATATTTCTTTGATTTGAAGTCCTGGGGAGTGCTCTTTTCAGAGTCAACCTTCTTTAAGTAAGTGGGACATTGAAATTTCATCTGTCCCGGCTTACCACATTCATGGCAAGTGAAGCGCTCTTTATTCTTGTCTTTTCTTGTTAATTCGTGTGCCTCTTTCTTTTGGAACCGATTGAAACCTCATTTATTCTTCAAGAATTTCCCAAACTTTCATACAAGAAGGTTCAACATTTCTTCGTCAATGTCAGAGTCAGAATCATCATTATCTATCTCTTCAGTAGGTTGTGTTGTTGTTGCTTTAAGAGATATGTCTTTCTTCTTGCGGTCTGACTCTTCCTGCATGGTCAAGCGTCCAAGCTTCATCTCGTGCTCTTGAAGCTTTCCAAATAGTGTTGCCAAAGGCATGGAATCAAGGTCCTTAGATTCCATGATAGCCGTTACTTTAGGTTGCCATCTCTAGTCAAGACAGTGTAAAACTTTGTTAGTAAGTTCTCCTTTGGTAAATTTTTTATCAAGGGCAACAAGATGATTTACAATATGAGTGAATCGCTTTTGCGTATCGCTAATAGATTCACTTGGTAACATACGAAATAATTTGTATTCATGTGTCAGTGTATTCAGCCTGGCGCGCTTGACCTCGTTAGTGCCCTTGTGAGTCACTTGTATAGTGTCCCACATCTCCTTGGCACTTTGACACTAAGATAACCGAAAGAATTCGTCATATGATAGGGCTGATGTAATCATGTTCTTAGTGCGTAGGTTGTATTGAACCTTTTTGTGCGCCTCATCGGTCCACAAGCTTTTCGGTTTTTCTTTCAGTTTGTCATCCACTAAGTGTAGTGGGACGAAGGGCCCATTGATTACGGATTCCTAAATATCTGAATCAATGGCCTCAATAAAAATCTTCATCCGGACTTTCCAGTAGGCGTATCCCCCGCCACTGAATACGGGAGGGCGGTTAATGGATGCGCCATCACCGCCAAAGAGGTTGGTGGAACCCATTTAATTCCCTTAGGATCACGCAGATACGGTTGAGCTAGTACATCGTACTAGCTCTGATACCACTTGTTAGGTATTAGTGGTCTAGAAATACCTAGAAGCAGGGGTTGAATAGGTGTAGCGGTTATCAATTACCGCTTCTCGCACCAAAACCCAGTTCTGGAAAAACATCCCAGGTAATCGATTAACACGAAACATAAACAAAATTACCAGATTAGCTTCTTGCACAGTTATTTACCAACAAACAAGCAGAGATACAACATATATTTTTATGCACAATTAACAAGGATATAGCAAAGTAGTAGTATGCAAAATATCAGCTTCAAACACGAATTAAAACAGTTTGAATTATTAAAGAGATTGAGAGAGAAAAGCTTGCACAAATGGATTCTTATTCTGGTTCGTTTGCGGGTCCACTTGCAAACTACATCCAGGCCTCCCCTTATGATCTTGGGAGATTTCTCTTCACTATATTGAAAACTTTGTATTATTACATACTCCAATTCAATTACAAGACTCTAGACGCTTCTTTCTTGAATTTCAAGAACCTCTAACCTTGGTTTGAATATCCTATCGCCCAAGAAAACCATTCTCGCGATCCAGCCCCAGCCAAGATTCTCGCTCTAAATTCAAGACCTCCAAGACTTGGTGAAGATTTACTCAATCTCAATGGTGGTCACACACCAAGAGACAAAACCCAAAGCACAAAAACAGAGTTTTACCAAGCACTAAAATGCTCAAATTACAACAATGAAAACTCAAAGATTAACCCACACTCAAGTAACAAAAGCCATCATGAATGTATGCGAGTTAATACAAAACATATAACTCAGAATCTTTCTCTAAAATCTCTAAAAAGAATGTACAAATATGCAATAAAGAATGAATGAGATTAAGCACATGAAAATAACATGCAATACATCATGAATAATATCGACTAAGCATGTTAATCTCTCTTTCTCACACATGCATCTCTCTTTTGCCTATAATGTAGTAAATCACAAAAATATGGTCTCTAATAGTTCCTAAAAAATAATATGCAATGCTACTACACATTTGTGCAATTTGCCAAGACTTATACAAAACAAATTTGGCTCTTCAAACCGTTATTTTCAGTTACACAGTTAAAACAGAAAATAGTTAAAAAAAAAACAGATACGTTAATCGATTAAGACACCACGTTAATCGATTAACCAGCATATATCAATACGTGATTAAACGGTAAACTACTTATATGTTTTGCTTAACTCGTATACATGTTTTAGAAATTATGTTATTCCTAATATGCTCATATAACATGTATGACTAATGCATGAACATATAATATACTACATGATATGCCTCATGAATATGACATGTCAATATTAATGGCTTGTGAGACTGGCATCTAGGCTTACCTAACTTAGACTCACTAACTAAGGCACATATCCCAGACTACTTAGAAATATAACTCTATTGATATAACCTAGTCTAGATATGACCATTGAGTTCTAGGCATGTTGATTGTTGAGACATCTTCAAGCTTTTACTAAATCCTTGTCTTCATCAAAGCATAGGCAAAACATTGCTAGTGCAATCCTTGACACTTTGCACTTTCATCTAATATGTTTTTCCCTTCATTTTTTTTCTTTTACTTATTATATTAATTTTTTTATATATGACATAAAGAAGAACAATTTTTATAATCAAAATAAAAATTAATATTCTTTGTTTTTTGAAATTTCTTTGAGTTTTAAGAAAATAAATAAATAAAATTTCAAAAAGTGTGGGGTAATATAAAAATTCAAGACTAGGTTATTGGGCCAAGTCAAAATTTTGTAAAAACTCAAAAAGGGCCCAAACTAAGGCCAAGTCATGGGCATGGCTCAACCAAACTCAGCCAAACCTTGAAAAAGACCCACCGCCGAGCGTGGGTAACCATGCGCTCAACACAGGTTTGACACGGGCCATGTGACCTAGGGGACAAAATCCCCTAAAAAAGGATTTTCTCTTATCCTCATATATCTTGAATAAATCAATATTTTGACCAAAAATTCCCAATCTTTTTAAACCCCTCAATGTTCTGATTTTGAAACACCAACGCATTTTCAAAGTTTTTCAAATCACAAAAGCTTTCAAATTTCCTAAAACTCTCTCAAGTTCTTCTCCAAGTTCTTCACCATCACGTAAGTTTCTTCTTTCTCTTTACTTTTTCATATCTATTTCTTCCTTTTTGAAGCCTTTTGTTTGGGAATATGTTTTTAGAAACACATGGAAATAATTTTTCAGAAAACCCAACACAAAAAAATTCAAAAAGTCACAATTTTGTTGAGATGTGTATATGCTTATTGATTATGTTTAAACATGAATAGATGTGTTTGTTCATGATTAAAATGATGACAAATTCCTTGACACATCTCATATGATAGAAATATAGATCATTAAAACTTGAAAAACATTTTCTGAAACTTTCTATCATAGTGTTTTTTATTGAACCACATATCTTTAGGTCAACATGCCTTTCAAAACTTTTGTGAAAATAGATTATGTGAAAAGAGGGGTTGTTTTGGTAAAAGTGAAATATTTTCAAAATGGTTCAACCAAAAAGAATGAGATATATTGGAAACATGAGTAAAATTCAAAGTTATGAAGTTCTTTGCAAAAAAGTTCAAAAATCAACACTTTGAAAACTCATGTTAGCCGAACACCATAAATGAAAATTGGCATGAAACTTGTTCAAAAACCACCAACAATATAAACATCATTAAATAGTCAAACTTAACTACTTTTTTGAAACTTGTGCACTTTTAAATGAGGCATCAAATATTTGGTTTTGTTTACTTTGACCTTAAGGAATTTGGCCATGAATATTCTCAAAGTAACAAATTTGAAGCAAAAAATGAAAAAACTAAAATGCATGCTCTAAACAAATTCCAATCTTGATTTTTATGACTCACTCTTTTTTTGGAAAAAATATTTTGTTGGAATTAAAAAATTTGTAGGAGTTCATCAAGAAGAGGAAATAAACCACTAATGAAGAGAAGAGCACCAAATATTCTTCCAAGGATGCCAAGAAAAAGTTCAAGGAAATAACTCTAAAAAGTACAACCAATATGGAAAAGATTGACAACTTGGATGAAGATGAGTTTGGAGGCTTCACTTTCATAGTGGAGAGGTATGGTTGGCAAAAGCTTGCTCAACCCCAAAAGATGTTCTCATTGGATGTGGTAAAATAATTTTATACCAACTTCAATGTTTCAAGTGAGGCAAGGATGAATCGGTATACATGGGTGAATGGGACCCAAGTCTATTATGACAAGTACATAATAAATGACTATTTGGGCAACCCATGGACTCCATCATCCTCAAATGATCATGACTTGTGCACCTATCAATTGAAGTTATGTGCTTCCTATTCAGGGGAAGGTGAAGGACATGATGAAGCTTATGTCAGAAAAAGCCTATGTTTGGAAAGCTTAGAGCTCAACTAAACTAGGCCAATTTCAAGATTTTGTATAACCCAAATATCACAAATTTGGGCAATTTTTGTGCTGTCTAACATATGGCCTTCCTCATATGTCTCTGATTTGCCAATCCCTAAGGAAAAACTCATCAATTCTATATATGATGAAGACTCCATTGACATTGCTATAGTCATCTCTGATGTTATTCATGATTGCATTACGAGGGGAGTTCTTTCAATGATTATGCCTTCATTGATCATCGACCTTTGCAAGTATCAACTTGTGCCTGGACCTTACAAGAAGGTCAAGACCTTGAAGACTGAAATCAATCCATCATATGTAAGCACTTACTGCAAGGAGAAAAGCATCTCACAAGCTCAGGCTGAGCTTAGAAATTTTTGGCAATTTGGGCCAAGATCAACAAATTACTCATGGGAGGACAATGACCTCCAAGCTAGACGCCATCATAAAAGAACAACAAATGCAAAACCTACAACAAAAGGTGTGTTATCGAGGCATCAAAGGGATCTACAAGAGCTTGCATAGCATCTTTGGAAAAAGATCCAACTTTAAAGGAGGATCCTATGAGGAAACTGAAGTAAGTACTAAGTGGCCCGAGCGAAGATCACAAGACACAAGTGAGTAGGAAGAGAAGGAGGAAGATGAATATTGAGAAAGCTCTTTCTGGGTTTCTCTTTTTCTTTACATGCATTTCTAAGTTAATTATCTTTATTTTGCATTTTTGAATATTTGTATTATGTTTTTAGTTTCTACTATGTTTGAAGTTGTTTTAAGTGCTACTATGTTTTCGAAGTATGTTATGTTTCATGTTTAATTAACTTTGTATTTAGTAATATGTTATTTTTCTTTTAGAAAATTTCATATGCATCAAACATCTCCTTAAAACAAATATTTCCATTAGCTTGAGGACAAGCCATCATTTAAATAGGGGGAAAATGGTTTAATGCATATCAAATTTTTTAAAAGAAAGTGATGGACTTGGCTTCTAAGCTTCTAAGTTAAGAGGGGATTGATGGACTTGGCTTCTAAGCTTCTTAAAAAGAAAAAGAAGTTTTTTTCCTCAATCTCTATACAAAAACAACAAAAAGTTGCAAAAAAGGTGAAAAACAAAAAAAGATTGAGAAATACAAAGAAAAGCCAAAAAGAAGTCAAGGTTCAAAAGTTAAGAGGTTGGAAAAGAAAATTATGGAAAAAAGTAGAGTAAAGTGCTTCATTGAGTAAATTTTACAAAATGCTCTCTTTTTACTTGAACTTAACTTGATTATCTAGAAAAACCATGATTGTCCAAACCAAGCCTCATTACAGCCGAAAACAAGACCTTAGTGATCATTGATTGATTATGCAATTTAAGAGAATGGGTTAGCCAAAATACAAGTTGAAATGACTACAATCAAATCGTTGAAAAATTGAGTGAAATACTTACCTCTTTAAAGTTCCAATTTGAACTTGTGTGCAAAAACACTTTGATTGAAAAAATTTGCTTAGGTAAATTGTTGCACATTTTTAATGAACAAAAGCATACATTTCATGTTTGAAGCATTATGTGTAAAAAAATTCACAAATCATGAAAAATCTAATTGAAAACAAATTTTTGATCATGCTTAAGCAAATTTGAAATCATGACAATCATATCTTAAAAATTAGCCAAATTTTGATTTCGGATGTATCTTACCATAAGTTTGAGGAAAAATAAAGTCTTAAGTTGGGGGGAGTTGTTAAGTGCCAAAAATGCCTAAATTTTATACACTTTTTATGGCACTTATCCTTGGCAAAATTGAGAAAACCAACTTAATTCAACATTTTTTGGATAAAATATCACAATCTTGTATATATGCTTTGTGTATTTCCTTTATATTATATTTTTTAGATTTAGGTGGAAGAGGGAAGAATTAATCAAGTACAAATAAAATGCTCAAAAGAGGCCAAAATGATCCACACGTAACATGCTTAAGCTTGACGTGGCAAGATATGTTCTTAGCCTTAAGCATGACTCAACAAGACTTGGCCTATGTGGAAAAATATAGAGTCAACTTGAAGTTGCTCACTTAGAAGCTTAGCTTAGACCAAGCCCACGCTTAGCTGACCTGGACCTAACCTGTCATGGTCAGAACACAAACCAGGCACAAGCCACCCTGCTCAAGAAGACAACTTAGCAGAGCACTTGGACCGCCTAGCTCGGATCCACACACCTGACTATATCAGCAACTACTAGGCCACATCACCATCAGCATGGTCAAAGCTGCTCAAGCAGGCAGCTTAGCGGTGCCACATAGGAGTTTTGTTGTGTGCACCCAGCAACTTGGTCAAGGTGACTTAGCCACCAAGCAACCATGACCTCATGCATGATCTCACTCCAAGTAGCCTCCATAGGCTTTTCAGAGGTAGCTCACAATAGTTGGGCCAGTAGCTCACAACTAGCTTGGGTTTGGTCAAGGAGAGGTAGCTCATAATAGTTGGCCCATGCTGAAGGGTTTGGTCAACAGCTTGGTTGTCAAGGAGAGGAGCTTGGCAGTTGGCAAAAATTCCTATAAATATGAGGCACCTCAAAGGCAAAAAGGACACACATTTTCTCATCAACACATACACCACATTCCACTTCTCTTTAGAATCCGAAATTCTCTCTTCTTCTACATTTTCTTCTTTGTAAATTCTTGGAGGATTTATTCTCCAAAGTAGTTTAGGTAAGTTTATTTTGTAGTTTCTCCTTAATTCAAGAGGAGAAGGTGTAATCAAATGAGGTGTAAAAATTAATTTTCAAATCTCATTTGTGCATGGTAAAGTGTCTTAAATCCTTGGATTAAGATGGCTAATGCTCCTAAATTTTAGTTGAATTTTGGCTCACTAATATTTTTATAATTTCTTGTTTCATTATATTGAATCATGTTTAAGTTATTACTTTGGAAATTTCAAATCTTTAGAAAGTGCTTAATGTGGTTTTAGCTTGATCACCTAAAACTTGATTTCAAGATTCAAAATGCTACTAAAAAGTAGGAATACACCTTAGTTCATTTTCCAAATCAAAGCATCCATTTTAAGCAACTTATAATCAAGGATAATCAATGTTTACGGAGCCTGAAATAAGACGTGACAACTTATTTCATCGAGTGGCGATTTTCTATTGATTAGTGTATTTTTCAAGGTTTGAAATCACTTTTTCTCGTCGGGGGACTGAGGGAAATTTTATGAACTTATGTTTGGAATAACCAAAGTATAACACATAACTTTTATAAACATTTTTCATAGAAACATGTTAAGAAATATTGTCATCATTCAAACTAAATTTTCTCCTCAAGAATTTGTGTATAATAGTTGTTTATGTTTATTTATGTTTACTTGTTCAAAGGCCATAAACAAAATCAAACAAAAAATATGTTCAAATTTTATTAGTAATATAGAATGTTTATAATAATGTTCTATTAGGAAATTCCTTATGGTTCGATATAACCCTATACTATACTACAATTGAATCTTGAAAGAGATGCAAATGTAAAATAGTAAAGTGTTAACTTATAAATTTTATTTGTTGACAAGGAAAGAAACCTTGAATCAAAGTGCAATTTAATTCATAAATTGTATCTTTGTGAAAAGGAAAAATACAAATGAGTGATCTAACTACTAACTTTTACTTTCTGTTATTTATTTTCCGCAACTAACATTTATTTTCTGTCATTTACATTTCCGCAGCTAACATTTATTTATTGTTTTATTCTTTATACCAACCCTTCGAAAGAAGTGGTACAGTTAAACTCTAACTTTATTGCTTTATTTATTTGTTATTTACCAACCTTCCATAAGAAAGTAGTTCGGTTAATAAAGGAAAACGAAAATAATTATCACACATTATCACTTGTGTTAAATTGCTAAATTCATATCATTATGTCGGCATTGGAATTTATTCCAACAAAGCCGATATTGTATGAAATTGTTAATAATTCAATAAAGCTAAGTTTTTTATTAAAGGAACATTCTTGAAACCATTATACCGGCGTTAGAATTTATTCCAACAAAGCCGAGATGGCGAGCAAAGAATTGACCTGTCATTAAGTAAATCAATGAGAAACTTGCCACAATAAGTAGAAAGGAAAACTCTTTCAACATTTTGTTTGGGCAGGGCATATGGGATGGTTGGAGGTTAGAGTCATAAAAACACAAAATATGTCAACAATAACATCCATGTGGGATAAGCGTCGCAATTGATGAAATGTGGCAAAGGTGGGGGTGTTATAGGTTTGGCATGTTAAGATGCTCGGTTTATGGTCATGGCTAAAGGTCATAGAAGGAAAACAAAGTCTACGGTGACCGAGCCCAATGTGCTTAACGATTCAATACCTAGAACTACATAAGATCATTAGATAGGTAGCAAGTAGAATGGAATTTCAAATATGTCATGTTTAAACTAATGGGTGTCTCCTTGCATAACCCAATACGTCAAATTTGCTTCCCATTTCCCACCATCAGAGAAAGTTTGGGTGTTTGGGAAATGGCACCTATAAGAAATGAGAAATGCATGGATGCATCACATTGTGAGAGTTGTTTATATCCACCAAGACTGTCACCTCATTACCATAAATGGAACCTTGGAATTTGATGGTCTTGGGAGGTTAGTTACCTTGTAAATCCTGACCAAAAAGAAGAAAATAGATAACATTATCTTGCACTTGTTCAATAAGCAGTAGTTTCGGATTTTTAATAGTAATTTCTGGAGGAATCACACCTTCATTTGTATGAGGGGTTGTTGTGCAGGTATCTGAGGGTTATTGATGGCCAAATGGGCTAGTTTGTCCACTAAACCAGTCAAATCTATCTCCATACATGCTTCAATGGAGGATTGTAGCAGATCTTTATGATCTGAAATTTGAACCTTTTCGAAATTTTGTGTGGAGAATAAGAAAATAAAATAAGTAAAAACTTCACAGTTTTTCATTGCCCGTCATTGAGAGTATGACACTTTAAGTACTTACTTACAATGCAAGTACTATGGGTCCAATACTATAAGGCCCATTTGATTACATGGTAAAGCTAAAAATAGAAAATTAGTACAAAGATAATTCATTGTTTCCCAATTCATAGATAGTCCTTGAGATTACTAGGTGGATAAATAACTCTCTTGGGCTTTCTCAAATCAATATATTTTAATTAAAATTTTGAGTGCACTCGAAATCTCCATCATCTCCACTATTCATTCATTGCAGCAAAGTTCATTATTATTTCTAATGCCACCACTATCATCATTGACACCCTACTATCTTTACTGATTCAACCCTCGATCACCACCTTTCTTCACTCAAAGTTTTATGTTCACTCGTTGTATATTGTCTGGATATTGAATGGTAAGGAAAGAAAAAATTAGATGACCATGTATAACCCATAAATATTTAATTAAAGATTACCTTTATTTTAGAAGATAGTTGCTCGAGGAGGTAGTCTGCAAATTCTTATGGGTTCATGTTCTTATTCCAGGCTTCAAATAATTGAGAAAGTAATCATTGGAACCAATGGAGATTAAATATATGAATTTTGATAAGTGATGCTTGAGTTCATCTTTTCTCATAAAATGTTTATGTTTCGGAAGGTCATTCACCACAGTCGAGGTGAAATATTCAATTTGTTTGTCCAATGACAAACATTTTCCCTTTAGAAAAAAATAAAACATAGTCAGGAACTAGGGACTTTCAAGATGAATAATAATATGTTCAAAAAAAATTTCTTTTTCCTCTTACATCTCTACTATCATTCAAGATTCCACATGCGCCTAATGCATAATTGATCCCTGTGATTACTTTGAAGGTTAATATGCATGTTCATAACATACACTGTGGAAAATTATGGATCTAATTGTGTTAAAATATGCATACATTATAATAGTTTAGACAAAACGGTTTGTAAAATTCCCTCAGGAGACTGTGATGGCTTTCGAAAATTATCCTTCAAAAGTATGAAGGTCCTACACGCGTATCCATACCGAGACCAATCTTTGTTGTATCAACACTTGATTCATGGAAAAAAATCAACTCAAAACTACTATATTTCAAACAACCCAAAAATTAGGATACAAACGTTTTCTTTGTGTGTGTTTTGAATCACACGTGAAGTTTGGTTTATATAAAACAAAAATCTCCCTCAAACAATTTAGTGCCAATTAATCACACATTAATTTAGCATAAAATCAAAACTTCATGAATCCATTTAATGCCAATTAATCACTCATCAATTCAGCATAATTTTTTGGTTTTTGGTTTTTAAAACTGACTATCAGTTTTAAACATTTGAAATATTACAGTTAAGTCACACTTAATTATATTAAAGATGATTGAATAATATTATTTGTATTTTCGGTGCTAGCAAAAAATACAATAATATTCCACTTAAAAGTAAATATACAAAATTAAACTATTTAATTTAATCAATAATATTTTCTTGTCCAACAAAAATCAGAACACTCGTTACTGTGTGACCCCGTAGGTTCATTACAAAACCGGTAGTAAAATAACTCATTAATTTAATAATCAAGGTTGGCATCTAGCAACACTCCTTAACGACCGGATAGAAATGAAGTAATATCTTTTCCTTTAAAACCATTAGAAGACTAATATAATATTTTCTTCCATCTTTACAACTCTATGTTAACTCTAAAATATGGTATAATTGTCAAATTCTAATAAGTTAACTCGTAGTGAATGACTTAAGAAACTCAAAATTGGTTCTTGGGCATACATTATATCCCAACATACTTGATATCTTTTAGATTCAGTGATACCCATGTAGGGAGGTTGCAATGGTAAACCCAACTTAATAGCTATAAAATCAAAATAAAAAACTACATAAAATAATTCCATAAACAAAATGTTGCTTTTAAGTAGCAATAGAAATAGTAGTGATAAATAATTTATTTTAATGGTTATTGAAATGTGTCAGAACAAATATTCCATAATCACTTAATTTTATAATTAACACTAATTATAATAAAAGATAGAATGAAGAATGAATACATGTAGTGTCAACAATACCAATAAGGTCTGCGAAAGTTTTGCCATTGGTAAACCTTCCGGTTGGATTGTTATTAAAGTCTATGCCATTTGGAGGTACATTTGCCTTAGCATGTGTAATAAGATTATTATTATTTCCAGCATCTACACTTGAATCGCCAAACATATATAATGCTGGCACAAGGCTCTTTGCATCATCTACTTTGACAAAGATATCGTGATGGACAATAAAGGAAAAAGCCCAGAAAACTTGGAAACTGTTCATTACTTCTTACTTATCAAATTGAAGATGATGATGATGATTAATGTTTTTAATGTACCATGAATTTATAACAATGTTAAATGTAGCTTCTCTTAGGTGGAAAAATTTGGAGACACCATAGTTGCTTATAAAAACAAGAGGAAACAACGATGTAAAATTGTATTCAATTTTGAATTTTTAGAGCATAAAACCAAATTTCTTGAATTCAAAATGGACTTATATTTATCATGCTTACTCATTGTTTTTAAAATTAAAAAAAATGAAAACTAAAATGACCAACCTCAACATTTTTTACCTAATCATTATAATTTGAGCTTTAAAAGAATAGAAAATATTTACTACCAAGTGAAAAAAAAGTAAGAAGCACTCCATAACAAAACAATGTTGAAAAAAGTAAGAAGCACTCTATAACCTTTACTACCAACAAAACAAAAAACCCTATATCTCTTCAACGATGGCAGCACGTGTTAACTTGGTCAACACATGTGTCAAGCAAGTAGTTTTTAGAAGGAGAAACTTTTTTTTAATAAAATAACTAAATAAATATAATATCCGTATGGCCCAAGTTTGACCTGAACATGAACCAAGTCGGTCGGATGATATCAAAGGAGGTGATAGTGGTAATTCACGCACGCACACACGTGTGACGAGGGGTTTTGGTTTTGTGTGTCATTTCCCACCAAAAAACCATTGTACCCCTTGGGGCACACCCCAAGAGTACAAAAACTACTTATAAACAATCTTGAAGTGTTTCCACCACCTAATATGGGACTTGATGTTTTGTCATTACACTCTCATTTTTTCTAACAATCCCCCACTTAAAATTGAAAACGATTTAAGAGAATTTATGTCGTTTCTATAAGATTGTGCATTAACAAAGGTGTTGTAAAACTTGAACCTTTGCATAGTGAGTAAGATACAAATTTTACTTGAGTGACTCGTAGTCTTGAACTCTATCTCCAACATCAAACCACATACAATATTTTCAAGGGTGTATTCTATAAAGCTTGTGAGTTAAAAGTCATGCACGTCTATCCCAATATAGTGAATGCTCTAGAAATTTATGGACATAAATTTCAAAGGAAGTAGCCCCCACTTCGAAATTAACATAGCTGAGTCTATCGAGATTAGTCTTATAGTTTAGATACTCTACCCCAAATGCAGTATAGATCTCATTAAGAGTTTAACTCATCCTTTCATCTACTATATAAATCATGTTTCTCACCATTTTATAGCATTCTCATATAACTTCAAAACTTGTTATTACACATTAAACCTATTTATTGAGGCTTCTAGTGAGTTAGGTCAGGTTACCATCATGAGTGATCTTCATTCTAAGGGCAATAGTCTCAGACTCTTATAAGTATTATGGACTTTCTCTATCTCATCCTTTTATCAAAGGATATGTTAAGTTATCATGAGTATGAACATGATCAACTCTAGAAACTCCTATTGAGAGTAACTCTCTAACACTATTGTTCTTATGATGTATATTACTTTTTTTACCATTATAAAAACGGTTCTCAATCTTTAAGGTAGTTGTTGTACTATCACAACGAATCAACATAGTTGGTATCGACTTTTCCCATATTTGATTGAATCAAAATAGTTTGTTTCTTTGACTTCCAAGAAATAGTCCCACCGGCTATGCTAAATATATAGCTACTGGTTGTTACGGAATAACGAGAAAGAGTGTTCCAATCAACATCATTGAATCCTTCTAGGAGAGCAGGAAACTTTTGGTAGTGTAATCCAAGGTTCACTCTTTTCTTAAGGTAAATTGTGTCCTCTCTATAGTGTATCAATACTCTTTAATAGGTCTACTGATGATAAACATGCACAATAATGCTAGAACTTAAGCAATATCAGGTCTCGTGCAATCAGTGGTATACTTAAAGTTGCCAATAATACTAGCATGCTCACTTTGTCATACACATTCATCAATGTTCTTCAATAGTTTTAAACTTGGATTATGCGATGTGCCAACAGGTTTATAGTCAAAGTAATTATATTTCTCTAAGATCTTCTCAACATATTGAGTTTGATCCAAATAAATTCCTACTTTTGACTTAGTAAATTTTATACCAAGGATTATACTCTCCTCTCCAAGGTCTTTCATATCAAAGTTACTACACATCAATGATTTCATATTACTCACAACATGGATGGTCTAACCAAATATGAGTATGTCGTCTACATAGAGACATATGATAGTGCAAATATCATTTTCTGACTTGTAATAAATACATTTGTCAGTTTCATTCACTTTAAATCCATTTGACAAACTTAAATTGTCAAACTTTCAAGTCACCGTTTAGTTGTTTGCTTAAGACCATACATGGTCATATCTAACTTGCATGCCTTATTTTCTTGCTCATTGATAACAAAATCTTTAAGTTGTTCCATATAGATTTATTCATCCAAATGGTCATTTAAATTAGAGGTTTTAACATTCATTTGATGTACTTATAAATCATGTATCACAATAAGCAATATTAGTACTCTAATGAATGTTATACTAGTGATAACTGAAAATGTATGGAATAAATCTACATTCTTCCTTTGCCAAAAACCCTTGGTAACAAGGCAAGCCTTGTATTTATCCACTCTCTCATCAGGTTTTAGTTTCTTTTATAATACTCACTTACAACCAACCAGTTGTAACCAGGAGGCAAGTA
Source organism: Lupinus angustifolius (assembly GCF_001865875.1). Classification (NCBI taxonomy): domain Eukaryota; kingdom Viridiplantae; phylum Streptophyta; class Magnoliopsida; order Fabales; family Fabaceae; genus Lupinus; species Lupinus angustifolius. The sequence continues at coordinate 18,359 of NW_017718467.1, forward strand.
AGATAAGTGTCAGGTCTTATTAGACTCTAGAGAATACATCTCATTATTTATTTCTTCTTGTCACAAATTAGAATCCAAAGAAGTCAAAGCTTCTTGGAAATTGGATGGATCTTCTTCTAATGTATAGTTCACATAATCAGGATCATACTCTTTAGTAGATCTAGCTCTCTTACTTCTTAAATGTTCTATTTCTAAACCTTTATTTTTATCAGTGTCTCTAATCAATGTATGTAGAGATGACAAAATAAGCCGCCAGAATCGTTATACTCGTGCCTGCATTATGCTCTCAAAACTTAAGTGAGTGTGGGCATGTCCGTAAATGCTTATCGAACAAAATCACATGCTCTTCCCTTTTTAAAACAAGCATGCGGGCAGCCTGCAAATTACACTAAAAAATAGAAACTTGTGATGTTGTCATGCTACAATTAATTTAAAGTAGATCTAGAATACTAACCATAAACTAAATCTAAAAGAGTTGAAAAATTGGGAACTAAGAGGAGTTAATGTGCTTATTTTCGTGAAGTTTAGGAGAATGGTATGAGAGTCTCTACCACTCTTGTTCAAACTTCAGAGGATTTAGACTTTAGAATGGGAGAAATTAATTTGTAGATATAATAAAAAATAAAAAAGTATTAAAACTAATTGTCTTCTTCAAAGTAAAACTAAAAGTTGTAAATATAATACATACATTCAGCCTTTCAAGATTAAAACTACATTCATTTTAAGATTAAAACTACGTTCATCCTAAATACATGCAAGTAACATAAACAACAGATGAACAATCATTTATTCATATAATCATTCACAAGACTACACACAAAGATTAATTTGGAGGCATGAACAAAAAAATGATTAAGTTGGGGGGAAATTAAATTAGGAGAAAATTGAATTCGGGACAAATTAAATTAGGAGGACAACAACCATGAGGTCTGGTAGGAGAGTATAAGTGTTTAGGAAGAAGAATGGATATGAGGTTTGTGTGGTTGTGTAGGTCTCCAAAGAAGAAGGAGGAGGAGGAGATGAAGAATGAGAAGAAGAAGGAGAAGAAGGAGGAGGAGGAGAAGGAAAAGGAGGAGGAGGAGGAGGATAAGGAGGAGGTGGAGGAGAAGGATGGAACTTGTGTGGTATGAGTATGATGTGTGAACGAATGAAAAGAGAAGAATGGAACAAGAAAAAATTGTAACACAAAGTGATTCAACTCAAATATGAGAAAAGGAATTAAACTTGTGACTTGTGAGAGTGCTTCTGTCACATTACTAACTCTGATCTTTGGGCGACTATTTGACCTTCAAAAGTTTGGGCCAATTAATACCCACAGGCTACCCGTGTAGCCCGCTTGAAATGCCAATAAATGTAGCAGGCAAGCAAGCCTGGATAGATGGGATAATATGCAAATATTGTGATGACATGCTAGCATTTTTTTTGCTAGAAATGCAGGTTGGCCCGCGGGAAAAGCCTATATTTCCATGTTCAAGTGCCCCCACTATTTATCAATTTGAAAGGGAAATTATGTTCATTGTAGTCAGTATTGTTTGACTCAATGATCACTTTTGAGTTTAAGTCATAAAACTTGTATGTATTGATGTTAACAACATGCCTAATGAATACTTATTCATGGACTCTACTTATGAGTTTAACTCTCTAGGGAACTAGGATCTAACATAATCCAAACATCCCAAAGTTCTCAAATGGGACAACTTTGGTTGTCTATTCTTTAATGGACAAATTTGGTTGTCTATTCTTTAATAGACAACCAAAAAATATCGATAAAAATATATATTAATCAAACATTTATCCCTCTAATCATACGAAAAATATATCATCTACTTATATATGAATTCATCACAACAAAAAAATCATTCAAATATTGTATTTCATGAACTATCATATCATGCATTACATACATCATCCATTCTCTAAAAATTAAAAATAAATCAACCCATACACCTTCATAGGCATACATTCACTCAAAAAAATCATTCCAACATTATTGGAAAAAAAATCAATCAAACATTCATTCATCTTATCTTATGAAAAATATATCATCTACTTATGCATCGAATCATCGTAATAAAAAATCATTCAAATATTATATTTCATGAACTATCATATCGTGCATTACGTACAATACACATTATCTAAAAAGTACAAATAAATCAATACATGCACATTCATAGGCATACATTCATTAAAAAAAATCATTCCAACATTCATTTAAAATAATTTCAATCAAACATTCATCCATATAATCATACGAAAAATATATGATGTACTTATCCATGGATTCGCCATGATAAAAAAACAAAAAAACCATTCACACATTACATTTCATGCACTATCATATCATGCATTATATACATTGATCGTTATCTAAAAAGTAAAACTGAATCAATTATGCATCTTCGTAGGCGTACATTCATTCAAAAAAATATTCATTCCAACATTGCATTTCATGCAATAGCATATATACTATGTATTTCTTACACCACCATAAACTATCTAACATGCAAAAAAGATAAAATAAATTTCTTGCACTTCATATGTATTCAAGAAATGAAAAAAATATATATTCAAATTTTCCATGCATCGTAAAAAAGCATCTCATACATCATGCACACCATTCGCTGATGTATAAAATATTTATATCTTTAATAATCATATTTTTTATGAGGGATTTTCAGTAAGCACACTACATCAGCTCTTAGTATTATGGCAATGTCTTCCTATCTAAAGTAACTCGAGGCAGTAAAAATATAGCACTTAATAGATGCAATCTAGTTTGAAACCTCGTGTTTCCTCTGAAATTGTCAACAACTGCATGCGACCTTGTGCAGTACGTCCCAAGATAATAAATGTCGGTCAAGATGTTTATTGGGAAATTATAAGAAATGATATAGATGTAATCTTGGTCTGAGACCTTGTGTTTCCTCTAAGATTGTCATCAACACACACCTCATAATAATCAAATATGGAATATTATATCTTACTATATCAACGTCTCTCGATGGAAAAATTATGTTTGGATAAGTAAAATAATTAAGTATTGTGATTATTAAATATATTTATTGTTTTTACTCTACTAGTTAATATGATAGAGTGAGATACAATATGCAGATTCAATCTGTTAGATTTGAGATTGTTGAATTATTTTGCCTTTGTAGGAAAAATTGTTCAATTGTTTTATTTTAAATTGAGGTATAATGTAAAGCTTCCACATATAAAGAAATGTTGTGTTTAAGTATATTCGACTAGTGGTCAAGTTTTAATTTAATTCGGATTTTCAAGTAATCTCATTTTAATTATGTAGCTAGTATAATCCTTTTGAGTTACTAAATTGGGGTGTTACACATATCTTTTTACATAAGTGGTATATAACTATTAATTGAATGGACTATTGTTGTTACCAAAGAAGACATCTCCATATAATGATAGTTGTATTTTAAAGGGGGTATTTTTGTCCTAAAAATCTGAAGTTATAGAGCAGCCAATTCCAAACGTATTCTGGGTTTGATTTTTGAAGTTTAGCAAAATAGACACCGTAACAAAATCTGACATTGCTATTTATGGGATCCTTTTCAATAAATTTTATAGCTGTACACATAGGCTAGCTATAATTAATGTTTTAGTAACATTAAATTATAATATATATATAGTATATATAAAGCTAAAACATGGTGTAACTTCCATCATGGTGGAATTTTCACTTCCTATTTTGCCCTTCACATTATTTAATTTTTACAAAAAAAACTATATAATTCTAATTATTCACCACCAACACATTAATTAACTACATCTTTCACCTAAAACTATAGATTATCATAAACACAAAAATTATAATATAAAGTAAATTGAATACAATAAATATATTCTAATTATGAAAAATGAAATATATAAAAACTGAATATATAATATTATGCAATATTGACCGGCAGTGCTCGTACATACTAGTTTACATAAATACGGATGATATAATCACCTTATAACTAATTATTATTTATAAAATAAATATGTAATCATCTAATATTCAAAGTTTATGTATTATTTTATATAATGTATCCTAGAATTTATAGTGATTTTGTTTATATTATACCTTATATATAATAATTATGATGTGGTAGATAATGTTGTTTGATATGATCTTATCATAAATATATTTCAAATTAAAATAGATCCATTTTTTAAATTTACAAGTATATCATCAATAGTAACTTAGATATTATAAATTGGTATTTATGTTGAACATCTTTATAATTTATAAGACATTAAATTAAAATTTAAAGTAATATGTGAATGTTTAATGGCTTATTTATAAGTAGAGATCTATTGACTTATTTTTTATATAAGTGATACCCGATATATATAATATTTGTTTATATTCATTTTGATGTGAAATTTGTTAACTTAATTTTATTTTCGTTGCTTCTAAACTCCAAAATAAATAATAATTGTGTATTGTCAGGAATGAAAAGAAAAAAATAAACATAACTACAAACAAATAGACAAATAATAAATAAATTAGAAATAGAAAACACAAAACATATAAAAGTGAGATTGTTAAAAATATAAAAGTGATTATAAAAAATTAGTTATACTTTACTTAGATACATTGGTGAGAAGAAGATATAAGATGTTAATGATTTTTATTGAATTTTATAAACATAAATTATTATATTAAACTTAGTAACTTACAAATATTAATCAATATTATTAAAAATAAATTATTTAGTTATGTAATTGCAAAATTAAAAAATAGTATTTAAAAATTATGTTAGGTATCAGTGACTAAAATACACCTAGAAGGGGGGTTGAATAGGTGTAGAGGTCAGAGTATCCGCTTTTTCGAAAACAACAAATTATTCAAAAATAACCCCAGATTAATCGATTAGCAGAATACAAATAATCGATTAACACAATTACTTTAATCGATTAAATCAGCTCAGAAATTACAAACAGATTCGGTTTCTTGCACAACAATTAACCGAGATTTAAACGAATATACAGAGCTTACAAAATATCAGAATTACACTAGTATAGTATGGAAACAGATTATAGCAATTAAAACAACTATACAACGTAACCGATTAAAGCAATAAAGAGAGAAAGAGAGAGAGAGAAATCCTGCAACACGATTTTTATCCTGGTTCG
>NW_017718468.1:0-846 GCF_001865875.1 Lupinus angustifolius
AACGTTTCTTGTATTAGCAAGCAATGTGTTGAGGTTTTCTTGACTATATGTGAGCTTTGAGAGTTTTTGTTTTAAAACAGAATTTTCAGCATTTAAATTCTCACAATTGTCACATATAGAGGGTTGACATAATTTAGAAGTAGAGCAATCACATGAGGCACATGCATAGATAAGATCAAGAGTTTCATTTTCAAGTTTAAGTTCATCTAATTCCTTTTGCATTTCAATTATTTTCTTTTCATGAAAAGAAATAACTCTTTTTCTATCTATATTTATTTTAATAATTTTCTTTAACTCCTCATGCATTTCGACATAAGCTGCATATAATTCATCGTATGGAGGAGAGTCATTAGAGCATGATGAAGTATAGGAATGTACCTCAATAGAATCATCTTCATCACTATATGTGCGCTCCTCATGCACTTTTGCTATGAGGCATACCTTTGAATTTATCTCCTCATCGGATGAGCTTGACATCGAATCTTTCTCGGGATTGTTCCAAACAATGTATGCTTCTTTTGATTTGGACATTCGAGAATTGCTCTTCTTGTTATCGAATTTCTTGAGGTGGTTTGGGCATTGATACTTCATGTGGCCCGATTTTCCACACTCATAGCAAGTGAAGCCTTCTTTGGGAATCTTACTTTTCTTGGTTGACTTCTTGGCTTCTTTCTTTAGATTCTTGATCCCTCCTTTCTTCTTGAGATACTTCTTGAATTTTTCGAATAGGAGAGTCAAGTCTTCGTCGAAATCAGAATCTGAACTAGAATCCTCCCTTTCTTGATCTTCTTGAAATCTTGTAGCCTTGAGTGTGATTCCATTCTTGTCTGACTCTTCATTCATTGT
>NW_017718469.1:0-30486 GCF_001865875.1 Lupinus angustifolius
TATTTTCAGTTAAAATGTTAATTGGTAAACTACCTATATGTTTTGCTTATCAACTATATATGTTTTACCTTTATATTATGCCTAAAATGCACAAATAACATTTATGATTAATGCTTGAACATATAATAAACTAGATGGCATGTCTCATATAAAGGATATGATAGTTTTTAGACTTTGTGAGATTTGCATCTAGGTTTACCTAACCTAGACTCAATAACTAAGACACATCTAAGACTCTAGTCTAGACATGGAGCTCTTGAATCTTTGGCATGTTGATTTGTTGAGTTGTCTTTAAGCTTTCACTAAGTCCTTTGTCTTCTTCCAAACATAGGCAAGCTTACGTGCTCTCTTAACACATTGCACTTTCAACTATCTTTCACTATCTCACTATGCATTTCTGTCTGCCTAAAATGACAAAAATGAGCACGAAAAATATTCAACTTAGCAATTCTAAAATGAATGATATGATGTATGGTGGAAGACCTAAAAACATAGTTTATATAGAAAAGCTTTTTGATATCCAGTTAATCGATTAATTACCCTTTTAATCGATTAACGGGCTGTTGAGAACAGTTGAGAATAACTGAATTCAGTTTTTCAGTTATCTGTTAAAACTGATTTCACGTTAATCGATTAACTCATTACTTAATCAATTAAGTAACATATTTTTCAGTTAAATGATAAAATGGTAAACTACCTATATATTATGCTTATCACCTATACATGTTTTACCAATATATTATGCCTATGATGCACAATAACATGTATGATTTATGCATGAACATATAATAATCTAGATGGCATATCTCATGTAGATGATTTGATTATTTCTAAGACTTGTGAGAATTGTACCTAGGTTTACCTATCCTAGACTCAATATCTAAGACAAATATCTATGACTCTAAAAATGACTCTTGTAAGACTTACTTTAGATATGAGATCCTTGAGTCCATGGCATGTTGATTTGTTGAGTCATCTTTAAGCTTTCAATGAATCCTTGTATTCATCAAAACATAGGCAATTTAATAGTACAACACTATGACACTTGCACTTTCAAGAATTTGATGTCATTTGATTTCTGCTATGATTTTCTTGACTCATAGATTCTTGTATTAAGCTCTTCAAAACATTATGTTGAGTTGGTGTGAAAGCCAAGATAGGATCAGACTTATCTTGTTTGAAGATTGAGTCTACAAGATCTTGTTGCTCATCTAGTGCATCAGAACTTGATTGTCATGAATAGGTATTGATGTTTCTGTTGCTTGTTTGATAGCTTGGAGGAAATCCATGCTTCTTGTAGCATGTGTCAGAAGTATGTCCTATTTTTTGTTAAAAGGTGCAAATCTTTTGTCATCTACCCCTTACAGATGTTCCAATTCTTCCTTGAGCATTAGGTTTGCTTCCAATCATGCCTTCGTATCCTCTTCCTATTTGCCTTGTTTCATTGTTTATGCTTGAGTAACTTGCAGAAAACATTAAATCTTCAAGCTACATATGTCTTTCTTGTTGAACCAAGGTGGAGAACACTTTGTTGATTGGAAGCAGTGGAGCATGATTTGTGATGTGACAGAGGTGAATTAATCATTCAAACCCCTTAAGAAGCCGATCACATAATCATTCTCCCTGTAATTTTGAATAGTTGGAATGGTGCAACTGCATTTGTTCTCACAGAAGCAAGGTGGAATGGGCCTATAGTTGTTAAGTTGTTGCCATAGACCCTTCATTTGATTGTAGAAGGCTGCAATGGATAAGCTTTCTTGCTCAATTGAATGAATTTCTCCAATGAGCTCAGAAATTTTGAATACATCTCCTTGGCGATACCTTTGATGAAGATTTGCTCATATTTCTTGTGTTATTTCTATCCATAATACACTTTGAACGATTGAAGGTTCAATGGAGTGGTTGAGCCAAGATACTACAAGATTGTTACATCTTTTCCGCCCAGCAAACATGTGATCATGTGGTGATGGCTTGGATAATGTTCCATCAACAAATTCGAGTTTGTTTTTGCTTTCTAAGGCCATTGTCATGGCTCTTGACCAGGAGTGATAGTTTTCCCCATTTAAGAGTGATGACAGAAGTGAAGAACCTGTGTTTTCATTTGGGTGCATATAATAGGGACTAGTTGGATCAAGGATAGGATTTATTAGTTGATTGGCCATATGGAGGTTGAGAAAATAGGAGAAGCAAGATCACAAGATGTAAGAATAGTGGAAGAAGAAGATGGCAGGGATGGGGCAGCAGAGTCACCCTTACAAGGGTGCTCTGATACCATATGAAAAATGGTAATCCATTGATGAAGAACAAAAGAAAGAAGATGAAGGTGCTTCTTAAAATGACAATGAATAACCTCTCTTTGATTCTTTATTGAATGAATATATTTCAGAATTACATCAAAGCAACTTATTTACTACCCTTGAACTAATGCCTAATTTGTACTAATCAGAAAACAAGAAATCAAAGAAAGAAAGAAAAAGTAGATGAAAAACATAAAAGTTTCCATAATAGGAAACTGAACTACCAACTGAAAAAACTAAAATTGAAAACTTACTAAAAGGGAAAGAATGAAAATAACTAAACTAAGGGAATAATCATTTGGGCCTTTTGTGCTTGATTTTGTGTTGGGCTTTGTCCTTGCTTGAATCATCATTTTCATCTATTTTCACCTATTTTCACAATAATATTTGGTACATATAAGGAGATGTTCTTTTCTTTTTGTTTACTACATTTTCTTTGGCTTACAAAAATATGATTTTGTAAAGAGGATGTTTCATCTACATGCTTTTCATCTTTTTTCAATCTTCAAACTCTTATTTGGTCATCCTTTTTTCTCCAATTTCATCTCTCAAGCTTAAAAATCTTTCAACCTTCTCTTGACAAAGACTTTTCTAACTTTTTTTCTCCCTTCGGCCAATCATTTCAACTCATTTTACTCTTTGTCCCAAGTTAACATTTTGTCTACATTCATCACAACTTCTCCATGTTTATTTTTTTCGCATGTAAATGTATCACAAACTGAAGAACTCACAGATAAAAAAATTTAATATTTTTTTCTCCCATCAGTAACTCATTTTACTTTTATTCTCAAGTTAACATTTTGTCTATATTCCTCACAATTTCTCTTCTTAATTTTTCGAAGGTAAATTTTTTCAGAAACTAAAGAACTCATGGGTAAGACTTTTCGAACATTTTTTCCTCCCTTCATTCACTCATTTTACTTTTTTGTCACAAATTAATAGTTTCTCTATCTTCGTCATAACTTCTGTCTGTTTAATTTTTTGCAAATAAATTTTTTGCAAACTGAATAACTCACACATAAGACTTTTATAACATTTTCTCTTCCTCCAGTCACTCATTTATTTTATGTCACATGTTAACATTTAGTCTACCTTCCTTACAACTTCTATATTTTTATTTTTCACATATAAATTTTTCCTTCAACCAATAACATTTTGCATATTGTTCAATTTTATCATTTCCAATTATTAAATATTTGTTAAATTTTATTTTATGTCTTTTATTATACTAATTTAACTTCAATAAAAAGTAATATGGAGTAACTTATGCATACGTAAATATAATGATGGCCATGTGTAGTATTAAGTTTTCCACCTTAAGTGAAGCATGTGCCTCCATGATGCCAAATATAGGTTTGTGAAAGGAAGTAATATATATATGAAAATCTAATGAATTTAAAAAACCTATTCCATATTTTGACAATTTATTATATGAAAATCTAATGAATTTTCCTAGAATGAATGGTTAAAATGTATAGTAGGAAAATCTAATTCATTCTAGGAATAGTTTTTATTTCGAGTAAATGTTGATGGGTTTCAAGTTTATAGTATATGAGAATATGTGAGTAGAGAGAATAAGATATAATAGCACAAGAGATACTAATAAGTGTTAACTTGCTTATGAGGAGTTTCCTCTATTTATAGAGGAGAAGGTCCCTAGAATATTCACTTATAAATGTTATTGGTTGGGCAGACCATCCTATCCCGTCGGCCTACTTCAGATAAGACAGGTTGTTTTATCTAAGTCGAGCGGGCCCTAATACGCTTAGGATGGCGTGCTGCATTTTATAGAGTTATAGTAGTCATGTCGCTTGTCCTAGTTGTTGTAGCCGTATATTAGGCTTGTTCTAACTACATGCATGGCAGGAGATGGTAGAGGTTTTGTGGTAGGGGTCTATGTTGTTCAACTGGTGTTTCAGCTCTGTAGCAAAAGTTTGAGTTGTCCAAGCGGCATGCCAATCTCGTAGTAGAGGTTTGTGGTCCTACACACTACTAACTACGACTTGTCTAGCCAAATTTGTCCTCTATCTGGCTAGGTTGACTATCCAGACAAAATCGATAGTTATATGGATTATATATTTTATGTTCGACGTTTGATCATATCTTGGTGAATATTGTCGGCCATGATGTAACCCCCAAAGGAAATGAAGCCAATAGGAGAGACTAAATAAAAAATCATACTTTAGAGGAATTAAAATCAAAATTATTTTTTAAAATAAATATAAAAAATCCATTTCTTTTCCACCTCCCTCATCTCATTCTTGTCATCTGAAGAATTATGCTCATGAAGTATAACTAGTAGATGATAGTTGAGAAAGTGAATGATGGTTGATATGTACTAGTCATTGAGATGCAATTATCCTTGAGGTGATATTAGGTGAGTGCAGATAGAGGATAACAAAGTCGTTTCTGGCATAGAGAAGACTTATTAATAGAGATAGCAATATGGACATTACCCATAGGACAAGCGGCATTGCCTGCAAAAAAATAAGGACAAAACATCACAATTTTGCATGTTACACTCATCTAGTGCAGTGTGCTGCAGACTTGCATTTTATGCACTTTGTTACTATAAAATGTAGTGATATAAACAAAACCATTGAACTTGCAAGTTGCTGATTATAAATTTGTTACTAGGATTTGTTATTGACATTTGAGTGTTAATGTGACAACTTCTATTTTTTAATATAAATAGGAAAATGTCTACGGATCACATGCATACCCGTTTTAAAAATGGTAGGATATATGATTTTGTCCATTATATTTTTGCAGGCATGCCTGCGTTACATAAATTTTGCAAGTTAAATAGGGTACAGACAAAAAAGGTCAGACGACCCATTTTACCATCTTTAGTTATTAATAATGGATATGAAGTAAAGGTGGCTTGGAGAAATTGATGGTTGTGATAGCAAGAAGAAAACATATAAATATAAATGAGACAACCAACAAATCTATGTCATAAATTGGGATAAGGATCTACTATTCTAAAGCATGTTCTCAAACATATCTCGTAACAATCAAAATATATCATGTTGGTTAAACAAATTAAACGTTCATTATTTTTATATTGTCGTTTAATTCCGATTGATTCAGTATAAACTTTGGGACATGTTTTGGGATATCACATCTTATTCCCATAAAATGACAATTTTGCTTTTAGTCTATCTAAATTTAGGATTTTTTTTTTAAGAATAGTACCTATAGCCACATGTCGTTGATGTAATGATGCTGATGTGGCCAACATTAAGTCATTAATTCAGTTCAATTGTTTTCCATTTAAACTTGATGTAGGAGACAAAAATCAAAATGGAATATAAAATATTGTAGAGACATTTCAAAACAAAAATATCTACAGAATGGAAAAAGATATTTAAGCTTCAATTTATTAATGAAATTTGCTCGTGATTATTTTTTTATTATACCATGCTAATTCATTTGTGTTTCATCCAAAAAAATTAATGCATAAAACACTTATATATCTAACAACCAGTAAGGTCATTTCCCCACTGTCTGAGTGTCTCTTAGTTTTTACTATCAAAGCCACATCAAACTTTCTGTTAATTTTTCGATGGGAACGCGGGCATTAATCAAATCAACTTTATGCCTAAACAAAATATGCTTCATGAGGAAAACATTATTAGCCAGGGAAATTTACACAATTACACATTAATCAAATTATATTTAATTTTTATAGATATCTATCTACCTGCTCAACCATTCCCCGTTATAAACTCTATATATTCACAGTATAAAGTTTTATACATAACCAGTGTATCATTCATCTTTTATTTTGGTTACTTTTTCTTAAGTCAATAATGATTAAAAATGAAAGATGGATGATGCAGTGATAATATAAAAAAACCATTATATTGTCAGTATATTCATATTTTTCTCTTCCTTTAACTAGAGTTTTGGCAATGTCATTCACATGATTAAGCTCACAGGCCAATGGGTGGATAATTGGACTGTATTAAATCAACAGCTTGAGGAAAATACAGGTGGTTATTTTTCATCCAATTATTTTAAGTTAAATGTTAACCAATATTCTCAAGCCACTCATTAAGAAGATAGAAAAAAATTTATTTTCGGAAATGGTGAGTTTAAGACCTCAATAACTAGTGAACTTATATTTCCAATGCGAATTATTACTTAACTAATGATCTTATAAATGTAAAAGATAATGAATGGTAATTGAAACTACTAATTTGAAGAAATTTATTATATATATATATGGAAGTTGTTATAAATAATAGGATAGTCAACTCAAATAATATTAATAGGATAAACATAACCTACAGATAAACTCAAATAAAGTGAGATTAACTAAATCCTAGATAGGATAATTCTCTATTATTCCAAATATATCTAATACGCCCCTCAAGCTAAAGCTTGGAAAGCTTTAAGTTTGTTACAAATAATTCCTTTCGAAATACAAATAATTATATGGGCCCCATAAAAATTGTTGAAAGATGTTGTGAACTACAAAATCTGCATATATAATTAACTTCAAAATGATCGTCAATGTGAAAGACAATCACAACTAATATTATTCATCACTATGACAAAAAAGGCGCTCAAATCTTATGGATGAAGCAACAACTTTTAGACTTTGGTCTTGTCCTTGAAAAAAATCCTATTAAATGTGATAATACTAATGATATAAATCTGTTCAACAATCTTGTTTTGCATTCTCGTACCAAGCATATAGAGATAAGGCATCATTTCTTAAGGGATCGTGTTCAAAAAAGTGATTGTGTGATTGAATTTGTTGAAACTTCAAAACAACTAGCTGATACTATCACTAAATCTCTTCCTATATATACTTTCTTTGTGTTAAGAAGAGAGCTAGGAATTCTTGATGAATCATATATTTGTTACTTGTAGCAAAGTTGTGTTAAAATTCATGAACCTTTTTTATCTTTATTCAAATGCCTATATTATTTGCCAGAATGCATGCCATAATTGCTTATATGTGTTCTTATTTGATTATGTATCCTAGCATGTGATTGATCATTATATATGATAAGTTCTGTCTAGTTAGATCTTAGCATTACCTAAGAAAACTTTGAAATGTACTTATTGTTGTGAAAGAATTGTGATTAGTTGATTATTATCTTAGTTAATCGATTACTTGGGCTTATTTTTAATTTTTATTCGATTAAAAAGCCATTAATTGATTACTTGGGAACAATTTTTAATTCTGTTAATTGATTAAATTATCCCATAATCGATTATCTAGGCAAAAAAATTCAATTTGTTAATCAATTAACACTATAATTAATCAATCAAGTACAGTTCTAGTGACAGTTCAAAACCCTTGACTTCATATTTCTCTTGAAATCTTCCCTAAACCTCAAATCTTCTATAATTTGTGTCAAATTAAGAACTCCATTACTGATTTTCATCCACTCTATACTTATTACCCTCGTATTCCATCAATTTCCCCTCAACATCCCAAAACCTAGAATTCCCCTCTTTAGAAACCCTAACCCCAATCTGCTCAATCGATTAAGGTAATCGATTATCCATCAATTAAGTTGCAATTATGATTGAAGGAAGGCCAAAGAGAGTAAAGACTAATGCTGGAATTAATTGATCTCTTCATCATCCTGGGCATATGAGAAATATGGAGGTTGGTGGTTCATCCTCTTCATAAGGTGGCAGAAATTCCATTGGAAATGATCCCTACCAATCTCCAGTTCTCCAAGTAGACAGATTATCAAAGTTTGTAGGCTGAAAATAGGCTTGCATTCGGTACGCATACATGGCTTGGATGGTGGAGCAAAGCTTTCAATTCCCTCAAGAATTAGAGGTTCAATAGGCTAACACCTTTCTGAAATTCCATAAGAATACCAACTCTTCTCTAGTTCGGGATTCTATAGCAACTTTCAATACAATTTAAGTTTGCCGTCAAATCCCAGGGCTCAACCCTAAACAGGTGGTGGAAACTACCAAGTTGTTCAATAACCCATTCCTGCAGTTCTTCTGAATTTCGAATAGTCTTCAACAACCCATCTTTATCTCAGTAGAGTCTTTCAGTGGCATGTTTCGGTTCTCTTTCTCATTACTTAGAAAAAGTGAGCCACTTATTTTCAAGTACAAGATACTATATTAGTGTTAGAGGCCTAACTAATGATAGTTCTCCTCTATGTGATTAGAACAACGACTTGTGGAACTCGTATGATTCAGTTGAAATGTATTGATCATGCCTAAGAGGACCTCACTACCATGTGCAAGGTGAGTTGACCAAGGATGGCTCCTTATCTATTGAGAATAGGCTTCCCTATTACCTTATCATTTATGTGTTGGTTCAGAGAAATACCAACCATGCTCAACCAACGGGTAATGATTTGAACCTCATGTATAATATTGTGAAAGAAGAAATCATAGTTAATTGGCCTACTAAGATTCTGAAGGTGATGTCTGGTATTACTTCCTCTTCATCTAGATAGATGGCCTTTGGGATTTTCATATGACGTGTCATTGAACATGTTGGCATTGACACAAGTAATAAGGACTTAATTGCAGTGAATCCTAGGGAACATCTCATTGATGATAGCTTGATCCACAAGATGAGTTTATATAAATATAGTAGAGTGTGGATGTATTAGGAGGATCATCAAACCACTATTGAGATATCAGATGAGGATGAGGATAATATCCCAACTGAGAAAACCCAAGCTTCACAAAAGAATGAGGTACGTACTATGCCTCAAGCACCGTCTTTTAGTTTGGCTCATTTGGACGCTATGGAACAATGCCTCAATGAACAAATTGATAATGGAATACAAGCCATGGCTAATAGGATGCAATCCATGGAGGAAAGGATTACAGAGGATTTTCATAGACAAGCAATGGAAACTGAGGCTCGCCTATGACAACTTAGATTTATGTTTAACACCTTTAGCGGTTTCTAATCGGAGAAATTAATTTGTAGATGAAATACAAAAGACAAAAGTAACAATTGATTGTCTTATTCAAAGTAAAACCAAAAGTTGTAGATATAATACATACATTCAGCCTTTCAACATTAAAACTACATTCAGCTTAAGATTAAAACTACATTCATCCTATATACATGCAAGTAACAGAAACAACAAGTGAATAATCATATATTCATATAATCCTTCACAAGAAGAAACACACAGATTAATTTGGGGAGACATGAACGAAAAACATATTAAGTTGGGGAAATATTAAATTATGGGGAAATTGATTTCGGAAATTAAATTGGGGAGGACAATGGCCATGAGGTCTGTTAGGAGAATAAAAGTTTGTAGAAAGAAGAATGGATGTGAGGTCTGCGTACTTATGTAGGTCTTCACGTAGGAGGAAGAAGAAGAAGAAGAGGAAGGAGAAGAGGAAGAAGAAGAGGACGACGAAGAGGACGATGAAGAGGACGACGAAGAGGACGAGGACGAGGACGAGGACGAGGAGGAGGAAGACGAGGAGGAAGAGGAAGAAGAAGAAGAAGAAGAAGAAGAAGAGTGAAAATGTCGGGTTGATCTTTGTGATGTTGGGTACCAGTAAGGTCAAACACACCTAGAGGGAGGATGAATAGGTGTAGCGGATCACTAATCCCGCTTTTCTGATTTATGCGCAGAATATAAAGTTGTTGCAGTTAATCGATTAATAATAGGGTTAATCGATTAATGACAGTTGATTTAATCGATTATAGTTAGCTCGTTAATCTATTATACTAATTATTGATTCTTTGAAAAACAGACTTTTCTTGGCATGAAAATAGTGATGATTTCTGATATTTACTGTCCTAACTAAATTGATTCTTGATTTTTCTTGGATTAACAGCAATCAGTACTAATCACATAATTTAATTTTAAACATAGAAAGCAAGTAAAGACAAAATTGTAAAAGAGATAGGAAAAGAGAAAGGTGCTCAAGGATTTTTATCTTGGTTCGTTAGCGGGTCCGCTTGCAAACTACATCCACATCTCCCGTCTGATTTGGGAGATTTTTCGTCACTATGGAAACTTTATGTTCATTACAAACACACTTTCAATACAAGCACAAGATGTTCATTTCTTGGAACCGTTAAGCCCCCATTTCGGTTTGACTACTAAGCTCGCCTACTAGGATACTACATTGTTCACGACTCTAGCTCTAGCCTAAGTATCGCTTGAACTAAGACCTCTTGTCCTCATGAAGACACTTATCTAACCGCAGCTAGGGTTCTCTCTATCTCTTTTTCAGGTGATACTAACACACCAAGAGACCACTCCTTGAAAAACAATATTTTGCTATGTTATCATGCACACTTAATGTGTGAATATAACATTCAAGCTCAGCCCTAAAACCCTATACAGAATCTTCACAAACAGCTTAGAACTACTTATGATGATATGTAATGGTTTTACAAAAGTATAACAATGATAACACTTTTCAAAAAGAAGGTTTTCCCTCTCTTTTCTCTTTTAGAAAGTTATGCAAGAAAAACTTCTCAAAGATCAGCAAGATAGCTTTGAAAATTAAGCTCTAATAATCTTGAGTTTTTTCTCTCTCTCTCTGAATTGAAAATTCGAAATCTGTTTTCTAAAAAACTTGTTATTTTGTTTAAAATAACATCTTTTGTATATAATTGACTCTAACTGAGATTAATCGATTATATAACATGTTAATTGATTAATGTGTTTATTAAAACAATTTTTCAATTATGGCTTAATCGATTATTAACCTTTTTAATTGATTAATAAGCCAGAAATCCTATGAGGTTAGCTATTGTAACTCCTTTTAATCGATTTCCTTAATCGATTAACGGATCTCAATAGGATTTAATCGATTATCAATTGAGTTAATCGATTAATATGTGTGAAAATGGTTTTTTCCTAAAATGTATGGTAAACACTCTATATGATGAAAGAGCATGCAACTCATGATTTTTGAAATGATTGATTCCTTTGTGCACAAAACCATGTATGCCTAATGCAAATGCATAAGTCTTATTTATTATATATATATATTTAGATGTGATTCCTCGACCTATATGATTTTCATTTTAGACTTTATATGAGACTTCCATCTTGGGTTTACCTAACCTAACCTCAATACTAGGCAAGCATCTAAGGACTCTATAATATAAAAGCAATCTTAAGTTCAACGACGTTGACCTTGAGTTTTCAGTATGTTGTTTGTGGTGATGTCCAAGTCTTCAAGCTTCCATTTAGCTCATTGTCTTCATCAAAACTAAGTAGGTCAATCATGATGGCCTCCTTTGACTATTTGTCATTTCAATCTCCCCCTTTTTGATGATGACAAAATCTAAAACAGATCTTCTGTTTGATGGCTTGATACTGGACATAATATGTTTGCCATTGTTGAATCAGAATGTGTTGCTCCCCCTCACTTTGTTCTCCCCCTAAAACCATGTAAGAGGTGACACAAGGGTAGCATTTCATGATTATATGCGGAAGTTCACTGCAACATGCAAAACAGCTCAAACAACACTTTCTCCTCCTTTTGGCATGATAAAAAAGCTATGATAATTTATGATATTAATAGCCAAAAGCAAGGAAAGATTTACACAAAATTTGCTGGTCTGAATCGATTAAGTAATCATGGATGATCGATTAAGCAGTCTAAAAACAATTGAACAAGTGCACATAGTTTATCATTAATCGATTATTTTCATGGAGGTAATCGATTATTCATAATAAAGATAGATTATGACAAAAATTGATTGCAAGATATAACGTCACATGGAGTTAATCAATTATTTTCATGGAGTTAATCGATTATTCATAACCCAAGATGAAAATCATATAGGTTGAGACATCACATCTAAATATATATATATATATATATATATATATATGATAAGTAAGACTCATGCATTTGCATTAGGCATACATGGTTTTGTGCATAAAGGAATCAAAAATTTAAAAAATCATGAGTTGCATGCTCTTTCATCATATAGAGTGTTTACCATACATTTAGGAAAAACCATTTTCACATATACTAATCGATTAACTCAATTGATAATCGATTAAATCTCGTTGAAATCTGTTAATCGATTAAGGAAAGGTGTAATCGATTAAAAGGAGTTACAGTAGCTAACCTCCCTAGATTTTTGGCTTATTAATCAATTAAGAAGCTTAATAATTGTATACAAAAGTTGTTATTTTAAAGAGAACAACAAGTTTTTTAGAAAAAAAATTTCAAATTTTCCATTCAGAGATACAAAAACTCAAGATTCTTATAGCTTAATTTTTTAAAGCTATCTTGTTGATCTTTCAGAAGTTTTTCTTGCATAGCTTTCTAAGAGAGAAAAGAGAGGGAAAACCTTCTTTTTGAAAAGTGCTATCATTGTTATACTTTTGTAAAACCATTGCATATCAATATAATAAGTAGTTCTAGGATGTATGTGAGGATTCTACATAGGGTTTTAGGTCTGAGCTTCAATGTTATATTTGCACATTAAGTGTGCATGATAACTCAGCAAAATCTTTTTATTCAAGGAGTGGTCTCTTGGTGTGTTAGTATCACCTGAAAAATAGATAGAGAAAACCCTAGCTGTAGTTAGATAAGTATCTTCATGAGGACAAGAGGTCTTAGTTCAAGCGATACTTAGGCTGGGGATAGAGTTGCGAACGGTGTGGTATCCTAGTAGGCGAGCTTAGTAGTCAAATCGAAGTGTGGGCTTAATGGTTCCAAGAAAGGAGCGACTTGTGCTTGTATTGGAAGTGTGTTTGTAAAGAACATAAATTTTCCATAGTGAAGAATAATCTCCCAAATTAGACGGAAGGCCTGGATGTAGTTTGCAAGTTGACCCGCAAATGAACCAGAATAAAAATCCTTGAGCACCTTTTTCTTTCCCTATCCCTTTTACAATTTTGTCTTTACTTGCTTTCTGTGTTTAATTGCATTATATGATTAGTGATAATTTTTATTAATCTGTGAATAATCAAGAATCAATTTAGGACAATAAAGATCAGAAATCATCATTATTTTCATCGCAAGAAAAATCTATTTTTCAAATAATCAACAATCAGTATAATCGATTAACGAGCTAACTATAATCGATTAAATCAACCGTCATTAATCAATTAACCCTGTTACTAATCGATTAACTATAGTAGCTTTGTATTCTGTATATAAATCGAAAAAGTGGGATTAGTGATCTGCTACACCTATTCACCTCCCTCTAGGTGTGTTTTACCTTACTGGTACCCAATATGTGGTAAGTCTTTTGCTCTAAGAATGAGAACTTGAGAAGAATGGAACTTGTGTGGAATGAGTATGTTGTGTGAACAAATGAAATAAGAAGAGTTGAACTTCATAAAATTGGAATACAATGTGAGTGAACGGAGATTTGAGAATGAGGAATGAAACTTGTGACTTGTTAGAATGCTTTTGTCACATGACTAACACTGGTCTCTAGGTGATTGGGTTGGCCTTCAAAAGTTTGGGCCAATTAATGCTCGCAGGCTACCCGTGTAGCCCGCTTAAAATGCTCGTAAATGTAGTGGGCAAGCGGACCTGACAATATGGGCTAATATGCAAAAATGTGATGTCTTGCCCGCATTTTTTGTGGGCAATGTAGGTCAGCCCGCAGGTAATTCCCATATTGCTATCTCTACTTGATGAGAAATTCGGCTCCTTGAAGTTGTGTTCTCCATGAATTAATTCCCTTCATGACTCAATGTGTGTTTAATTGCCTTACACGAATAATCACTTTGAAAGGTTCATGGATGCATTAAACTTTGGACGGCAACCTTGCATTTTGAATTCAAGTTGGGACGGCTCAATCAATGTGTGCATGACTTGGACGGTTTCCCTTGAAAGTTCATTCATTCTTGACTTGTAATCACATTAAAGTGGACGGCACAAACTAGGCTTTGGACGGCAACCTTGCATTTTGAATTCAAGTTGGGACGGCTCAATCAATGTGTGCATGACTTTGGACGGTTTCCCTTGAAAGGTCATTCATGCTTGACTTGTAATCACACTAAAGTGGACGGCACAAACTAGGCTTTGGATGGCAACCTTGCCTTTTGAATTCAAGTGTGTACAGCTCAATCAATTGGTGCATGACTTGGATGGTTTCCCTTGAAAGTTCATTCATACTTGACTTGAAATCACACTTAAGTGGACGGTAACCTTCCATGCTTGTTCTTGGCTTGAATGTTTAGCACTAAATGCCCAAGTTGGCTTCAAGGCTTCATTTATTCTGAAATTGAAAACAAAAGACAAATTAAATGCTTGAATGAAAACAATTTAGAACACAATAAATGTGTCCTAGCCATGTTTAGAAACATGGTTGTGCCCTATTAAAAGGGTTGGGGATTATTTTCCCCACATTGGCCCACATGTAAGGTGATGCAATAAAAGAGGTGACTCCCTTGGTTTGAGCTTAGGGGAATTCCCTTGATGTCTTGAATGAGAAGGCTAAGTGCATTGTGTACTCGTTTGGCCCTTTCCCTTCTCATGGGCCCACCTATGCCTCTTAATTCCTCATTGTCCTCCTTAGGTTCATTCGGGTTCACATCATCCCCTCCTTCTTGAAAGGATTTCGACCTCGAAATTAATTCTTCATCACCTACATCAAAGAAAGTTAAATCAGAAACATCAAATGTAGCACTTATGTTACCATACTCACTTGGAAGTTCAATCTTGTAGGCATTGTCATTCACTTTGTGAAACACTCGAAAAGGTCCATCTCCTCTAGGAAGAAGTTTGGATTTCCTTTGTTCAGGAAACCTTTCCTTCTTCATATGTACCCAAACCCAACCTCCGGGTTCAAACAACACTTGTTTACTCCCCTTGTTGGCTTGCTTTGCATAGCTTGCATTCTTTTTCTCAATTTCAGCCTTGACTTGCTCATGTAATTGTTGAACATACTCTGCCTTAGCCCATCCATCCTTATGCTTCAAAAAAGATTCATTAGGAATAGGCAACAAATCAAGAGGTGTTAGTGGCTTAAAACCATAGACAATTTCAAAAGGAGAAAAATCAGTGGTGTTATGAGTTGCTCTATTGTATGCAAACACAGCATGAGGTAAACACTCCTCCCATGACCTTAAATTCTTTTTTATTACAGTCCTCAAGAGGGTGGAAAGAGTCATATTGACTACTTCCGTTTGAGGATGGCAAGTAGTTGAAAAGAGAAGCTTAGTGCCAAGCTTTCCCAGGATCCTCCAAAAGTGACTAAGGTACTTAGTGTCCCTATCACTCACTATAATTTGTGGTAATCCATGGAGCCTTACCACTTCCCTGAAAAACAAGTCAGCAACATGGTTAGCATCGTCAATCTTTTTACATGGAATAAAATGCGCCATTTTTGAAAATCTATCAACAACCACAAAGATTGAGTCATTGTCTTTCTTTGTCTTAGGCAACCCCAAAACAAAGTCCATGGATATATCCATCCAAGGTGAGTCCGGGAAGGTTAATGGGGTGTAAAGGCCATGTGGCATGACCCTTGATTTGGACGTTTTACATGTTATACATTTTTCACAAAAGTTTTGCACGTCTTGTTTCATACGTGGCCAATAAAAGTGTTCTTTTACCATGTCTAAAGTCTTTTGCACACCAAAATGCCCAATTAGACCCCCTTCATGGGATTCCCTTACCAAAACATCCCTAATGAAGCTTTTAGGCACACACAATTGTTTTTCTTTGAATAAAAAGCCAGTGTGCCTAAAATACCCATTATGGGTCGAATGCATACAAGCAACATAGATTTGTGAAAAGTCTTTGTCATGCTCATAATGCTCTTTTATGCATTCTAGACCAAATAGTTTGGTCTCCAAAGTGGATAGCAAAGTATGCCTCCTAGAAAGAGCATTGGCCACCACATTGGCATTGCCTTTCTTATGGTTTACCACATATGGGAATTGTTTCAAGAACTCAACCCATCTTGCATGTCTCTTATTCAACTTACCTTGGCCCTTAAGATATTTAAGGGACTCATGATCACTATGAATCACAAATTCCTTGGAGAGTAAGTATTGTTGCCAAGTTTGTAGTGCCCTTACCAAGGCATACAACTCCTTATCATAAGTAGAGTAGTTAAGGGTTGCCCCACTTAACTTCTCACTAAAATAAGAGATTGGATGACCTTCCTGCATCAAAACAGCTCCAATTCTAATGTTAGAAGCATCACATTCTAACTCAAATGATTTAGCAAAATTTGGAAGCAATAAAACATGCCTCTTCTTGTTTTTCACCCCAATGGAATACAACATTCTTTTTCACAAGTTCACTAAGGGGTGAAGCCAAGGTGCTAAAATATTTAACAAACCTCCTATAGAAGCTTGCTAATCCATGAAAACTCCTAACCTCAGTCACGGTTTTAGGAGTGGGCCAATCTTGAATGGCCTTGATCTTTTCTTGGTCCACGTGGACCCCATTAGCATTAATCATAAAACCTAGAAAAATTACATAGTCCACACAAAAAGTAGACTTTTCAACATTAGCATATAATTTTTATTTTCTCAAGACAATCAAAACAGCCTTTAGATGTTCATGATGCTCATCTAAAGTTTTGGTGTAAATCAAGATATCATCAAAATATATCACAACAAATTTACCCAAAAGTTCTCTTAAAACATGGTTCATTAAACGCATAAAAGTGCTTGGGGCATTGGTTAGCCCAAATGGCATAACAAGCCACTCATATAAAGCATAAGTAGTTTTAAAAGCAGTTTTCCATTCATCACCTTATCGGATCCGAATTTAATGGTAGCCACTTTTTAAATCAATTTTTGAAAAAGTGGTGACTCCATACAATTCATCCAACATATCATCCAACCTTGGGATAGGATGTCTATACTTTACCGTTATGTTGTTCACGGCTCTACAATCTGTATACATCCTCCAAGTACCATCCTTTTTGGGTACCAAAATGATTGGAACCGCACAAGGACTTAGGCTCTCTTGAACCCATCCCTTTTCCATCAATTCCTCAATTTGGATTTCTTCGGTCTCGATTGGGTTACACCTATAGGCTGGCCTATTGGGTAAAGATGCACCCGGTATGAGATCAATTTGATGCTCAATACCCCTCAATGGTGGTAATCCGTGAGGTACCTCCTTAGGAAAGACATCACGAAATTCCTGCAAAAGTTTTTCAACAAACATAAGCAAACTTCCTTCCTTAGAAGGGTTAGTAGTTAGGCAAAACTCCCTACTAAAGAGTAGGTACAATGGTTGCTTTGAAATCAAAGCATGTTTTATCTCTCCTTTTGTTGCCATATATCCCTCTTTTTTCACAATCTCACTCTTTTTGCTTTTGTTTCTTTCTTTCTTTTCACTCATTTTTATTTTCTTTTCACTTGGCTTTTCACTCAAATTTTCTCTCTCCCTTTCTTTTCTCTCCAACTCAATCTTTTCTCTCAATTTTTTTTGATCCTCACTCACTTGCTTAGGAGACAAAGGTGATAGCACAACCTTGCGGTTTTGGTGCTCAAAAGAAAACTTGTTAGTTCGGCCGTCATGTGTGGTTTTCTTGTCATATTGCCATGGACGGCCCAAGAGCAAATGGCTAGCATCCATGTCCACCACATCACACACAACCGATTCCATATACTTCCCAATTGAAAAACATATTTCAGCTTGCTTATTGACAATCATTTCCCCAACCTCACTTAACCATTGCATTCGGTAAGGAGTGGGATGTGACTTAGTCACAAGATTAAGTTTTGACACCAATCTTGCACTAACCACATTAGCACAACTTCCACTATCAATAATTAGTGAACATAGCTTACCATCCACAATACATCTTGTGTGAAAGATGTTTTCTCTTTGACTTGCATCCTCCTCCTTGATTTGGCTTCCTAAGAGCCTAAAGCCTCCTCACCATGAACAAGTCTCCTTCGGGAATGGTAACATTTTCCTCTTCATGATCATCTCCTCATCACTAGAGTCCTCGGATTGAGACTCTACTTCCCCATTTCTTATGATCATAGTTCTCCTTGTGGGACATTGAGAAGCAATATGTCCAAGGCCTAAGCACTTGAAGCATTTTACATCTCAGCTTCTTTGATTAGAACCCATAGGTTGTTTGCCTTGGCTTGTGGCCACGACTTCTTTAGTAGTTTGCGCACTACCTTTGAATGATACTCCCTCCTTCTTGGTTCTATCCACCCATTTGGAACTTTGAAACTTTGAACTAGAACTTGAGGAAAATTTTGATTTTCTCCTCTTAAGTTGTTGCTCCACTTTCATGGCTTGTTGAACCAAGTCATCTAATTCAACATAGTGTTGAAGCTCAACAACATCTTGAATTTCTTGGTTTAGACCATGCAAGAAAATATTGGATTTCTTGGTTTAAACCATGTAAGAACCTTGCCATTGTAGCCTCCATATCCTCCTCAAAGTTGGACCTTAGCAAAGCTAATTCCATTTCTTTGCAATATTCATCCACACTCTTAGATCCTTGAGTGAGTCTTTGGAGTTTATTGTGGATATCCCTTTGGTATGAGCTAGGGACAAATCTCCTTCTCATTAGTACTTTCATCTCCACCCAAGTACTAATAGCCTCGGCCCCGACCCTTCTTCTCTCCTTATTGAGTTGATCCCACCAAATCAAGGCATACTCCTTGAACTCAAGAGCAGCCACCTTAACTTTCTTACTCTCTTGGTAAGAATTACATTCGAACGCTTGTTCCATCTTAAGCTCCCATTCTAAATAAGCCTCCGGATCATTTTTCCCAATAAAGGTGGGAACCTTTATTTTAACTCCCTCAAGTTTTTCCTCCCTTTGTACCCCTCTCCTTACTCTCCTCCTTCCTCCTTCCTCCTCACTTGAATAACCGTTTTCACGATGTCCAAACCTCCTATCATTTTCTATTCTCATTTGTTCCATTTCTCTCCTTAAAGCTTCAAATTGTGTTGTCATTCTAGCAAAAAGTGTTGCTGAACTAGGAGACATTATTGGACTCCCACTTTCACTAGACATTTTCTCTCAACCTCACTTTGTGTTTCACTCAAGTATTTGGTAGAAGATGTAACTCTCAAACTCACTTGTGTTTCACTCACACTCACTTCTCCTCCACAGCTTCTTGAATGAACCAAGGAAGAATCACTAATTGTGAAAGAAAACACCCAACTTAGCAAGACTTGTGACACGGTTTTGTGTATGGACTTTTGACACTTTTGGTTTTCGGTTTTGGACTTTGACACTTTGTTTTTGACACTTTTTGGTTTTGTTTTTGGCAAGTAATGAGAAAGGACTCACGGTTAACAAAGAAGAAAACTTTGATACTTTTGTTTTTGGTTTTTGTTTTTGGAATGTAAGACAAGTATTGATAAGACTCACGGCTAGAAAGAAAAACTTTGACACTTTGTGTTTTTGGCTATTGTTTTTGGAATGTAAGACTATAGTGAAGACTCTCGACCAACAAGAAAAATTTTGACACTTTGTGTTTTTGGTTTTTGTTTTTGTAATGTGAGAAAGACAATTTGACTCACGGCCAATCATGAAGAAAATGTTTTGACACACCAAGCAAGAATCTTATCTCTGAATACCACTTGATGAGAAATTCGGCTCCTTGAAGTTGTGTTCTCCATGAATTAATTGCCTTCATGACTCAATGTGTGTTTAATTTCCTTGCACGAATAATCACTTTGAAAGGTTCATGATGCATTAAACTTTGGACGCCAACCTTGCACTTTGAACTCAACTTTGGACGGCTCAATCAATGTGTGCATGACTTTGGACGGTTTCCCTTGAAATCTCATTCATGCTTGACTTGTAATCACATTAAAGTGGACGGCACAAACTAGGCTTTAGACGGCAACCTTGCATTTTGAATTCAAGTTTGGACGGCTCAATCAATGTGTGCATGACTTTGGACGGTTTCCCTTGAAATCTCATTCATGCTTGACTTGTAATCACATTAAAGTGCACGACACAAACTAGGCTTTGAATGACAACCTTGCATTTTGAATTCAAGTGTGGACGGCTCAAGCAATTGGTGCATGACTTGGACGGTTTCCCTTGAAAGTTCATTCATACTTGACTTGAAATCACACTTAAGTGGACGGTAACCTTCCATGCTTGGTCTTGGCTTGAATGTTTAGCACTAAATGCCCAAGTTGAATTCAAGGCTTCATTTGTTCTGAAATTGAAAACAAAAGACAAATTAAATGCTTGAATGAAAACAATTTAGAACACAATAAATGTGTCCTAACCATGTTTAGAAACATGGTCGTGCCCTATTAAAAGGGTTGGGGATTATTTTCCCCACATTGGCCCAATATAAGGTGATGCAATAAAAGAGGTGACTCCCTTGGTTTGAGCTTAGGGGAATTCCCTTGATGTCTTGAATGAGTAGGCTAAGAGCATTGTGTACTCGTTTGGCCCTTGCCCTTGTCATGGGCCCATCTATGCCTCTTCATTCCTCATTGTCCTCCTTAGGTTCATTCGGGTTCACATCACTACTAGAATGTGACTAGTTCAAGTGCCTCCACTATTTATCAATTTAAAAGGCAAATTATTTTCATTGTAGTCAGGATTGTTTGATTCAATGATCACTTTTGCGTTTAGTTCATAAAATGTGTACGCCTTGCTATTAACAACATGCCCAATGAATACTTATTCATAAGCTCTAGTTGTGAGTTTAACTCTCTTGGAGTCTAGGATCCAAACATAAGCCAAACAACCCCAAGTTCTCAAGTGAGAAAATTTGGTTGTCTATTCATTAGTAGACAAATTTGGTTGTTATTATTTAATAGACAACTAAAAAATATCAATAAAAATATATATCAATTACACATTCATCCATCTAATTATACGAAAATATATCATCTACTTATGTATGATTTCAACATAACAAAAAAAATCATTCATACACTGCATATCATGCATTACATACATCATTCATTATCTAAAAAATATAAATAAATCAATTCATGCACCTTCATAGGCATACATTCACTCAAAAAAATCATTCCATCATTATCGGAAAAACATCAATCAAATTCATCCATCTAATCATACGAAAAGTATATCATCTACTTAGGCATGGATTCATCATAACAAAAAAATTATTCAAACATTACATTTCATGAACTATCATATCATGCATTACATACATCACACATTATCTAAAAAGTACAAATAAATCAATTCATGCACCTTCACATGCATATGTTGGATTTATTCAAGTGTGAAGTCTCACATTGGATATGCGGGGAGGAGTGAAAGAGTTTATAAGTAGAAAAGGCTCATTGAACTAATGTCTTAAAGTTTTGCTTCAAGACGTAGTGTCTCACTTGTGACTCTCCATTCTTTTCACACCCTAGTAACAAAGGAACTCTCTAGTGATTGGAGGCTCCCACATCACAGTCTAGTCCAACAAGTGGTATCAGGGCTGATGGTTCAACTGGGACATGGTGGACTTAAGGGGAGGCAGACTAGAAAGTGTGTGGTACCCACACTTGAGGGAGAGTTGTTGGGTTTATTCAAGTGTATAGTCTCACATTGGATATGCGAAGAGGAGTGAAACAGTTTATAAGTAGAAAAGGCAAAGAGAACTAATGCCTTAAGGTTTTTGTTCAAGATGTGGCTCTCCACTCTTCTAATACATCATTGATAACAATGCAACTCCTCAATAGTTGGAGGCTCACCAATCACAGTCTGATCCAACAATTTATGTTTCATCCAAAAATAAATGAATAAAACACTATTATATATCTAACAACCAGTATGATCATTTCACCACTTTTTGTTAGTTTTTACTATCAAAGCCACATCAAACATTCTGTAAATTTTTCGATGGGAACTGGAGCGAACTTACTAACATTACATGACCTGAAAAAATTGAGATTAAGTTTGACCTTAAATTTCTTTTTTTAATCTTAATTTTTCAGGTTATTTAATGTTAAAAAAGACAAATTAATACATAATATATTTGTCTAGTAGTGTAAAGTCCTGTTAGATTCTCAGGATGACTAAAAGATAGAGTTTAATTAATGAAAACTGACAGAATGTGACACAACAAATGAAGATGACTATTTGGAGTTCCGAATTATCGGCATCCCAACAGCCGAATGGTGACCGAATAGGTCATAGAGGATGAAATCACTATGATTATATATAAAAATCTAGGAATAGTAAAGATTGGTCAAATTCCAATACGAGTGATAGCCAAGTAATTTATTGTATGGCTAGAAGTTGTTATAAATGATAGGAGGATAAACTCAAATAATAACTAATAGGATAAACATAAACTTTAAATAAACTCAAATAAAAAAAGGTCTAACTAAATCTTAGATAAGATAATTCTTTATTAATCCAAATATATAGAAACATGGATAAGTTAGTAAGTAACAAATAAGTTCTCTATAGTTATTAGAACCGCACCTAGTTTTGTGAACTCTTCGGGATCTCAGTTAAGCTAAGCCTTATCTTAAGCAAAGCTGCCTTATCTTAATCAAAGCTCTATGTAGTTAGTTGAGAACTGCTCCTATTTTATGTCACTTTTTTCTATCTCAGTTTTGTAAGAAATTTTAGGTAACACATGTAATATTTAAGTGTGTTTAGAGTCATTATTTTAAGTAACTAAATTAAAGTAATCTAATTTAAGTAAGGTATATGGCTATAGACATAATTGTTATGGAAATTATTGTATACATATCAAAAGTCTTATTTCTATTTTATGATAAACAAAATTGGAAATAAGAAAATAAAGTAGCATCATCCTTACCTTATGAGACAAATAACATAAGATAAAAAGTCATTCTCTTCATCCCATTAGAGGAGAAACCATGGCTAAAGATGGTCTACAATTGGAAGGCCAAATAATGTACATATTCTACTATGAACATGACAAAGGACATTGAAGTTGATGGATACATGATGAATGATGAATAAAATTTTCTTAATGATATATTATGGTACGCTTCCGCTATAGTTATATATATTTGTTCTTGATTATTTGATATGAAAGATCTTGACTATATATGATGATAGTGTTCATCATCTTTAGCATGTATTATATATATTAAGCATAAAGTCTCCCACCTCATTAAAGTCTATAATTAAAGATTTTTTCCTATCAAGTTTCCCTAACAATAGCATTAATTTAATACTTCAAGTAGCTACTTCAATGTATGTACCCACAAGGCCAAATGAAAGCAATCACGTATCAAGAAGTTATATGCAGACTCAGAAATCACTTTAACCAACAAACAAGATGTAATTAAAATACTAGTGAATCTTACAAAATATAAATACATACACATTGGTTTGGGTTTGATACTCTATAGTCTGAAAAGAATGAGATGTTTTAGCTGCTTACACATACCAAACGATTAAAATTCAGTAGTCCAATAAATGTCTAGGACCATAGACCCAAGTTTGTGTGGATAAATATGATAACATAACATCATGAAATTTCGCAAGAAACATAGGGAACAGAATTCTTCAAACAAACAACAGTGACTGGTTGACAATGCAGAATAATGCCTTCATTTGTTGGGAAGCTTTATGATTTTTTGTAGAACGACTGTTCTAGCCATCATAATGTCACGGCTACACGTATCAGCTTGGACTCCTAAATCTTCAACATTCTTCATAAAAACTCCCAACTTCTTCTTAATCTCCTCTATTGCAACCTTCAAGTCTTCTTCCTCAATGGCAAAATCTACATTTTGCAATAGAGACTCGATCTCGATTTCCAGCCTATCAATGAGTACCCGGATGTTATCTAAGTCCTTTATAGCAACATAGGTGCCAACTTGCATTGATATAGTTACTTCCTTATGTCCTTTCAATGCATCTTCATAGTTCTTGAACAAAGTGTCAATCCATTTGCCCATTGAACCAATAGGGACCGCAGTAGCAGCAGCTATAGCGGCTGCAACATGCGGAGAAGCAATGGCAGCGGCTACAATTGAGCAGATTAAGACAGCAGCAACTGTAGCTACAAATATTACACCCGAGACCTTCCTCCAAGTACGGATTGATTTTAGTTTCTTATCAAATTTGCTCTTTCTAATTTGCAACTTCTCAAGCATGAGTATATGTTGATTATAAACAGAATGACAGATTTTGAAGAATTCTTCACTAAAAGGGTCACCGGCTGCTTTGAAATTCTTCAATTCCTGTAGTGTCCTCACGTAGTGGCTGCTCCCGATAACTTTTTCCTCTTCAAATTGTTGAAGAGCCATAAGGATAAGCAATTGACTATCCTTAGCTCGGTTTAAGCACTTCTCTAATGCAGCACAGAAATCCAAAGTCTTCAAGCTATTATCAAAGTAATCCTCAACGAGCTCGAATAGTTCTTTGCTCTTCCATATATCTTTCTTGCAATCCAATATTACTTTGACAACTTCCTGATTCATCTCGAAAAGGCATTCCGTGACTTGTTTGAGGGAATCGAATGAGAGGGATCGAACCTCAACGCCAACTGCAAGAGTATTGATGACCTTATTCGTTCGAGCTTGAATGGTGGAGTCAAAGGACCGTAAATCAGAGTCAAGCTTGCAGGCAACCTCATATGAACTCAGCTCAGTACTCATATCAGTATTAAGGTTAATACCAGATGATGTTTCAAGTTCAGGGGTCTTCTTGCTCATGTGGCTCCCCATTGCTTCAATTGAAATGATCTAATAATAATAATAATAATAATAATAGAAAAAAGATCCAAATTAATATTCAGAATCCCTATACTCTAAAAATGAAAACCAAAGTTTATATGATTTTGGGTTAATTTTAATCAGAACAAAGATGATAGCTTGATAAGCATAATCTCAAACCAACAATCCATTCCTAATCAATGTTATTTCATAGATTTGCATATGTAAGTCTTTTTTCTTCCACCGTAGCACAATTACCATAAACTATAACAAGATCCCCAACATTGGGAAATTCATAAAAAAGTAGAATCAAGCAGACCCAGATAGAGATTTTTGTAAAGTTCAAACCTTTGGAGGTGCTTGAAGATGAGAAACCTCAGATTATAATTAAGGCAATGGCTTGAAGTAAATATTGAATGATGATTGTTATTGTTTTTTGCTCTGTCTGAAAAGAGGAAAGTAAGAAAGAGAAAAGAAAAGGAATAACGCAGAAGAATGAAGCAGAGTAATAATGACAATTAGAACTATAACCGTTGGTGTTGAAAATGGAAATGTGGATCTGTTTGTGATTTGTGATTTGTGAAGTGAAGAAAACACAGAAGGGTTTTATTGGCCTTGAAAATGGAAAATCCCGGAAGCAACACTCATTTTTTCTCTGGGATCAGGTAAAAGTGTAAAACTACGTTTATAAAGTTGAAGTGAATAGAAGTTATTTTCCCACTATGAACTTAGAGACAGTTGTACCTAGGAAATCAGATCCATTTGCATATCATCATTAAAAGGATTTCAAAGTGTGCTATAAGGTATATATATATAATTCATATAAAAGTAAGATTTTATTGAAAATGATTTAGTTAATCACTGAGATACTTCTTCTTTTTATAAGAATTTGATAGTTTAGAATGTATTTCATAGTTTCTAAATCTTTCATTTTTATTTATTATCCTTCAAAAATCAATTTATAAACAAATTGTAAATACTAAAATATATTACGGAATGACTTTACTTATATTTATTACTCTTGTGAGTTAGTTTTTTAGGATAAATATATTTTATAGTTCTAAATCTTATCATTTTTTCCCAAAACAAATTTAAACCAACTTCTACATAAATCCTAAATTTATACCAATTAGTCAAAAATCGTTAAATATGAAGTGTATAAGAGAACTCAAATTTCAAAGTTGTATTATGTATGGCATTTCATCTTAAAATCAATTGATAATAAGAAAAGTAACTCAATGTGTATTTAAATCATACTTTCAGAACCATGGAAAGTTACTTTTAAAGTGCAAACTACTGATTACTGAAGAGAAGAGTAAAGCAAACTTAACTCGCAAGAATAGAAACACACAACACATAATTTGTTGGTTTATTTGTTTAACAAGCTTCCACAGCAAAAGGCTTCGCTGCTTCTCTCTATTTTCTTCCAAAATTACAAGAAAATTCATCTCCATAGACATTTCCGTTATATGGAAACAAACAACATCATTAGTTATCCAATTAAATTACAAATGCATCTAACTTCACCATCAACAAGAAAATACCACCTACCAACGAAGACTTCACACTTTAGACTCTAGATCAAATATAATGTGAATACATCATCAATGAAGAACATTATATATTTATAATAAACTAGGCTAAAAATCCCCATAATTATAATAAAATGATCTTCTATCCAAATACAGTTTAATTATATATATCATTTGATGTAACATAAATCACTTTCTATAAATTTATTTGTTACGAAAATATGTGTGCTAATCACTAATATAATTCAAGACAACCCTCATATGCCCTCCTTGATAATAAGAGTAAAGGTTTTTTGAGGAGCTTAAAATATGTGCATTGATAGTGTAAAGTTTTTTACGTTATCAATACATCATTTATTATTGATTGATTTATACTACTTTTGTTTAAGATTCAATGGTAGCTAATAAATCAATGGTAGATGATTTATTGATAGTGTAAAAAATATTTACATTGTCAGTGTATACATATTAAATCATATATCATATTCATGTCAATCTAACAATATTATTTGTTAAACTATTTTATGCATTAAAATGTGACAACTACCCATTTTATTAAAGAAAATAGGGTGTCATAATTACTATTTATTGTATTTCACTTCTTTTTTAAAAAGTGAGTTGACAAATTATAAATTTTTTTTTTATTTACAAATATTGGGAAAATCATGGTTTATGCATCTAATGATCTAATCCGTCTCACTCTCATTATTTAGTACCCTTACCACGCAAATATTATATAAATTATACATGTATGAATCTAATTATTAGGTAAATCATGTTATATAATATTTGGAGTGATAATAAAGCATTATCTTATCTACAATTTAGTTATTTTTATTTTATTTAAATTTATCTATAATTTAGGTTTATCTTGTTATTTATTGTTTAGGTTATTATTATGTTATCGTTTCTAACAACTTTTACTTATATAATAAATTGGTGAGTATAATAGTGGTTTCGTCTTATCTCATCAATATTATACTCACCTCGCTTTGTCTTGTCATCTTCTTATTAGTATTCATTCTTCTTTTGTTCAACCTAATCATTCCAAATTTCTTGTAACAATCATCCAAATAAATAAACACTAACATGTTCCAATACAATAATTCACTTTACTTGTTTTATATATATTTGTTTCTTTTTTCACCAATGATCATTAAGGTGGTGTATTATCTCTCAAGATGAATTATATTAAGAATGCTTTATTTTTTATTAATAGACATTTCGATGATGATTATACAAATATCTTTCTTTCCAATGAAGATCATTTCAATGTCTTTTCTCCCATTAACGAATTATAATAATAATTACTAATGATTAGAGTTTACTTTACACTTAGTTTATTACATTACACTTAATTTACTTTGTTACTATAGAGCTAGTTATTAAAACTAACTAATAGCTTATAGATGAAGCTATCACACCTTGTATAGATAGAGGTTTTCTTTTAACTAACTTTCATTTCTCTCAAAAATATTCAAGAGTGATAGTAACTAACTGTTAGAGAATATTGAATTATCCTATTTAAGATTTAGTTAGTTCTATTTTATTTGAGTTTATCTATAGTTTATGCTTATCTTGTTAGTTATTATTTAGATCATTATTATCTTATCATTTGTAAAACAAATTGCCTTATAATATATCATTTGGAATGATTCATATTTGAGTTTGACCAATCTTTATCATTCTAAATTTTCTACATGGTATCATAGTGGTTTCATCATATATGACATGTTCCGTCACTATTCCACTACTGATATGCCAAAAAATTGTAACTCATATTATTCATCTCATTTTTGTCATGTCATCTTCTCGCTAGTATTCATTTATTTTTTCTCAACCTCACAATTTCATATTACATGCATGGAACAATTATGCAAATAAACAAACATTGCTTTAATACAACAATTCACTTTCTTCCTTTATTTATATATATATATATATATATATATATATATGAAAATATTCACACTATCAACGATCATTTTGGTAGTATCTTTTCTCTCATTGATGAAGTATATTACTAATGACTTCTTTTTCCATCAACGGTCTTTCTAGTGGTGATTATATCATTGTGTTCTATTGTCACTAGTGTTCGTTACGGTGATGTTTTTTTCTTCTTATTGAAGAGTTATGTTAGTAATAACTTCTTTTATCATTTTAACGGTGATTATATCAATGGTTTCTTTTCTCTTTGACGATCATTCTGATTGTGTCTTTTCTCACAACTATGAATTATATTATCATTGACTCGATGATTATCCTAATACTCATTATGCTTGCAGTTGTTGTTCAAAACACCTTTCAACAATTTTTTATGGAGCCCGTATAATTATTTGATTATTTTCAATTTTTAAAGGAATTATTTGTAATTACTAAGCTTTAGCTTGAGGGGCGCGTTAGGTGATATTTGAATTGATAGAAAATTAGCTTATCTAAAATTTAGTTAGTTTTATTTTATTTAACTTTATCTCTAATTTATGTTTATTTTGTGAGTTATTATTGTTAGATTTGGGCTCCCTTCCTATGTGGAGAAAGACCCAATTGGGCAAATCTCACTTGTCCCACTTAATCTAATGGATAAGGGTCAGATGTGATAAGGGTGTTGATAAGTGCCAAAAATCCTTAAATTTCATACACTTTTTATGGCAGTTATCCTTGACAAAATTGAGAAACCAACTTAATTCAACATTTTTTTGGATAAAATATCATAATCTTGTATATTTGCTTTGTGTATTTCTATTTAATTATATTTTGTAGGATTTAGGTGGAAAAGAGAAGAATTAATCCAATGCAAGCAAAATACTCGAAATAGGCCAAAATGATCCACACATGCCATGTTTAAGCTTGACATGGCAAGCTCTGTGCTTAGCCTTAAGCGTGACTCAACAAAATTTGGCCTATGTAAAAAGCATGAAGTCAACATGAAGCTGCTCATTAAGCAGCTTAGCTTGGACCAAACCCACGCGTAGCTGACCTGGACACCAACCTAACAAGGTCAAACTCAACCTAGCACGGTTAGAACACAAACCTGTTACAAGCCAACCTGCTCAAGCAGACAACTTAGCAGAGCACCTTGACATCCCAGCTTGGAACTACACACCTAACCAGATCAGGAAGCACCAAGTCACCTCATCATCAGCACGGTCAAAGCTGCTCAAGCAGACAGCTTAGCGGTGCCACATAGGAGCTTGGCGGTATGCAATCAGCAAGTTAGTCAAGGTGACTTAGCCACCAAGCAACCATGACTTCATGCATGACCTCACTCTAAGTAGCCTCCATAGGCATTTCAGAGGTAGCTCACAGTAGTTGGGCAAATAGCTCTCAATAGCTTGGGTGACTCAGCCCCAAGCAGGTGACCAAGCTGCTTGGCCAAGTGACCAAACTCATGCTGGAGGGTTTGGTCAGGGGCTTGGTGCTGGAAGAGAGGAGCTTGGCGGTGGCAGAAAACTCTTATAAATAGGAGGCACTTCAAGGCTTAAATCATTGATTCATACACATTCCACTTCATGCATACTCTCTCAAATCTGAAATCCTCTCTTCTTCTACACTTTCTTCTTTGTAATTTCTTGGAGAATTTCTTCTCCAAAGTAGTTTAGGTAAGTTTATTTTGTAGATTCTCCTTAATTCAAGAGGAGAAAAGGAGATGACAAATGTGATACAAAAAGATAATTTTTGTAATCTCGTTTGTGTCCAAAAGCATCTCATCCTTGGATAGATGACTCATGCTCCTACATATTGATTTGGGTTATGATGTAATGTTATTTCTTATCTTCTTTTGTATCATCTTTTGAATTCAATACATTCAAGTTATATCTTTTGGTTAAGTTTTGATTCTTTATGAAGTTTTTAATGCGATTTTAGCTTGATCACCTAAAACTTGATTTAAAGATCCAAAAATGCTTCTTCTTAAATTGTTGACAAGTGAACTAAAAAGTATAACCTACACCTTAGTTCACTTGCCATATTAAGCATCTATTTTAAGCAATTTATGTTCAAGGCTAAATGATGTTAATGGAGCCTGAAGTAGGGTGTGACAACCTACTCCGACGAATGACACTTAACTATCATTTAGTGTATTACATAAGGTTTGAAAATCATCTTATCATTCTAGT
>NW_017718470.1:0-17560 GCF_001865875.1 Lupinus angustifolius
TATATATATATATATATTAATCTTCACACTAACAATCACTCTGATATTGCATTTTTCTCTCATTAATAATCTATATTAGTATTGATTACTTTCATATCAATGATCATTTTGTGGTGATTATATCATTGTGTTGTATTTACACTTACGTTCATTGTAGTGGTGCCTTTTCTTCCATTGAAAAATTATGTCAATAATGAATTTTTTCTCATCATCAACGATCATTCTGATGATGATTATATTAATGATTTCTCTTCTCACCATTTTAATAGTGCATTTTGTAACATTAGTAAATTATATTAGTTTTGAATGTCTTTCACATCAGGATCATTCTCATATTGATTATATAAGCAGATTTTGTTGTGCAAAACACCCGTTCAACAATTTTTGTGTGAAGCACATATATTTATTTGCTTATTTTCATTTTTAATGAATTATTTGTAATACGCTTATAACTTGCTAAACTTTAGCTTGAGGTCCTGTTTAGGATTTATTTAGTTCCATTTTATTTGAGTTTATGTATAATTTACGTTTATTTTATTAGTTATTATTTGGATCATTATTATTTTATCGTTTGTAACAATTTTATTTATCATATAGTTAGTTTTATTTTATTTGAGTTTATTTATAATTTAAGTTTATTCTATTATTTATTATTTGAGTTGTTCTTATGTTACGGTTTATAATATATTTTTTCTATACAATAAAGAGAGAAAAATGTATGCATCACATTGTATGAGTTTTATACACTATCATTGTATCATTCATTATTCATGTTTAATTATCATTACTCTTCAAAAAAGTAATACAAATTAATGATGAATGATGCATTAACTGTGTATAAATATGTATACTATAATGTATAAATATTACACGCTATAATAAATTGTTTGAACGACTCATATTTGAGTTTGATCAATTTTTATTATCCTAAACTTCTATGAATTAAACATTTATGAATCTAATTATTCTTGTTCTACTAATTAAGGTTGGTCAATTACTATAATCAATTTCAGTTGAATAAGGTGAGTTCAAATCTCACTACCCATTTAATATTCTTATTGGTAGATAGTTTCTTAGTTAAAATCTATTTATTTGTTTGATTTATATTAAGAATTAATGTATAACTTTAATAGATCCATATAGTCTCCAAAGCATTGTATACACAATGATTTTTCTCCTGCCGTGAGATTGAGATGACACAGAAAAATATCTGAGACATAAATTCACAACCAAACACACTACAACAGAAAAATATATATAAAATAACAGAAAAAGCCCTAAGTTCTTTTTTAAGGGCCAAAGCCCTAAGCTTGGTATTCAAAATAAATATAGACATAGTTGTTGGGAAGTAAATCTATAAAAAAAAATTGATTCAGATATTTTACTCTTCAATGATGTATTTATATATAGAAAGTTATTCCTAAAATATCTTATAGGCTCTAACAACTCTAACAAAACAAATCAAAACAAATATGTTTAGATATCACATTCAAATTTAATTTTAGGATAATAACAATATAATTAATATGTTTATATACACCTTCAAATTTGATTTGAATTTAGGATAATAATAACCAACTTTGTTAACAATCTTTTAACAAGGATTTGGTTTTTTACTGCATTACCCCCTCAAGTGGGAGCAAGGAGATTCATAATGTCCAACTTGCCCAAGAATTAAAGGATTCAAACTGTTGTTTTTCCAAAGTTTTGGTGAAGATATCTACGAGTTGAACAGTGGATGAGACATAGGTTGGAAGAATATTCTGGCGGAGGACTTCATTACAAACAAAATGACAATCAACTTTTATGTGCTTGGTGCGTTCATTAAACACCGGATTTTTAGTGATGTACAAGACTGCTTGACTATCACAGTGAAGAATCATAGGTTTGGCATGAGTGATGCCAAGGTCGGAAAGAATCTCTTTTAACCATTTGAGCTCACAATGTAGTAGTTGTCATTGACTGATACTTAGCTTCAGCCGATGATCCAGAAACGTTATGTTGTAACTTTATTTTCCAAGAGATAGAAGATTGACCAAACTAGACTAGCTAACCAATAATTGAGCGGCGTGTAAGAGGACATCTAGCCCAGTCGGAGTTGTGAGAAAACAATATGTCTTGACCAAGATTGCCCTTGAGAAACCGAATCACTCTAAGGGCATATTCCCAATGCTCAATTCATGGCTCCTGCATGAACTAAGATAGTGTGTGAATGCTGAATGAAAGATTCGGGCATGTAAAACATAGATAAATCAATCGGTGATGGCGTTCAGAGTTGACAAGAAGAGTTCCATAGCAAGAGACGGAGATTGATTTTAGTCTAATGAGGTGCCTACAACTTTCGCAATAAGGATGGCAGCTTCAGAAATATTATCGAGTGTGTTTATATCACAATTTTCAAATAAACCAAGGTGTAATGTCCAGTTTTGTGGTAATCTGTGTGCTATACAGGATCGAACCTCTAGACAATAATTGGTGTGGGTAAACGAAGGAATAAACTCTATCTTTTTTTAGAAGCCCCCACGAAGAAGGTATGTAATGTTGAAGGAATGAATGAGGTGGAAGTATGACACAAGAGGTTGGGACACCTGTCTTGGAAAACTACTCAACTAATTTTCAATAATAAAAGAAGTAGAAATAGTGATTTCGAGAATAAAGCTTGTGATACATGTCAAAGAGCAAAACAAACTAGAGAGACATTTCCTTTGAGTAATAATAAAGCTTCTTATTAAGGATGAAAACAGGTCAGGTCAGACTTTACATTAAATATGTCAACTGAGGCTTTGTCTTAAAAAAAACCGAGCCTATATAACATATAAGAATATCGGTCTGACATGTTCGCATGTTTAAAATTTAAGGTCTAGGTTTGATATCTTTAAAAGTCTGATATTACATGTTAGCCTTTTTAAAGGTCTATTATACTTTAGAATCTTGAAATAGACCATCATGTATATATTTAAATAGGCTAATAGCCATATTTCTAACTAAACTCTTCTAACCCTAACAATTAAATTATATTTTTGCATACATTTTTATATTAAAATTACATATATAATAATATTACTTATATTAGAATTGTATAATATGAACATTATTATATAATATAATTAAATAGGTTGGTCTATTAGGGTTAATAGGCATTTTGAATGGTCTAAAGTCTGACCTGTTAAACTAAATATGCTATTGAAAAAGCACGAGCCTAACCCGTTCACGAAAAAAGTCTAGTCTGACATAACCTATTATAGTCCATTCTTACTTCTCATATATTTGATTTGATACATTGTGATTTATGAGGTCCATGTAGTGTAACGTCTCGAAGCTTACTTTATGAATATTGTGATTAAAATGAGAATTTTTTTTTTGAATATATCATTAAAAATTGTTTTACTTATATTCATTTCTTTTTCGAGACATCACGTTCTTAGTAACATAAATAGCGGAAAATCAATTACGGTTACCTAATGATAACTGAAAATGATACAATACTTTCATAAATATTTCTTCATTAATAATTAGACTTGACCCTACAACACGTATAACAAGGTCTTTCTTGGTCAAGTAAAATGTCAATACAAAATACAAGGCGAAATTTAATCATTGTCTAACTGAAGCTATACAAAATAGGCTAAATTCTTCAGCACTACAAAAGTACTCTACACGGATACCCTAACCCCAAAAGACAAAAAGGAAATAGCTCCTAACGGTTAGCTCCAGCACTAAAGGGGGCACTAGAACCCTCACTCGGGTCCTCCTTCAACTCGGAGTCCAAGGAGAGATCTATCGCCTGGAGAGAGTCTTCTATCCGGACCAACTCCACACAATCGTCATCTTCAGTTTCCATCTCCTCCATGGTATCATAGGCAGAACCTCGCGACCTAATCCTTGTCCTAGAATACGCCTACGATTTTGGCATTGTATGCCGAGTGGCTCTCCTTGGTAATGTAGAATGGGTCACATCATTCTAACTCCTTCGCCTCATTGACAGTCCTGCAACAATTGGTCCACATGGAGTCGAAGACTGGATGGATAACACATTAGGTACCAGCTTTTGGCCTGGTAGAGTGAAAGAAGTCTCCATGACTGCATGGGGAGATGGAAAGCTCATAGTGGTGTCATTGTACACCATATCCATCTCCAGGCCACAAAGGCCTGTGTAGGAATAATGGTCCCCATCAATTCTCCATGCCCCCTCCTGGGACATCGAGAATTGGTAGCTCTGAATCCGCATCGATTTGCCCATCAAGACAAGGACATGTACCGAAATACAAGCAAAGTGAAAGGGAGTAAAACATCTAATGAATATTTTTCATCGACGACATGGAATTATACAGAATATCACATCCGATATAACACACATAATATGCATACTATCACATACATAAATGTAGATGATGAATGATGTTTGTAACTCAAGATATGGGGGTCAATATCCACGAGTTCAATATATGAATGTTATGTTTAGTTCATCAATCCTTACACCAATATCATCCCAATGAACTATTCAGAAATAACCGAGAGTACATGTCCCATAACAAGTTGATTTGAACGCACCAACTTATTCCTCGCAAGAATATATGATTGATCTGTTCCAATGGAATTATCCTTTTCAGGATAGTGTCGTAGAAAACACTTTTTGGGCATCCTCTCATCCATCCTGATTGCAAAAAGGGGTTGTCAGAGATTGTCTAGTTTGTGCTGTAAGAACTGTCTGATCCAACATAATACCTCATCCAGGAATACAAGGGGCTCGTCTCACCTAGACTCTCCCTCAAGGCTTTTGCTAACGCATTGCCACCATCATCGTCCCTCTCAACATCTCAAGGCTCACTCGTCTCCCGTAATTTTCCTCTCCACTACTTCATTGTTCATAATGAGTATGCACACTAACTAAGGTTAGTCGATTAAATATTTTAATCATTATTTATTTTTACTTGATCTGCCTAGCCTAAGACATATTCCACAAGAATACTTCTTATGGGGCCTGATCTAACGTCATAACATAAAAGAGGAATAATATCCTCAATACTACGAACCATCGTTGAATCACCCTTGACGGGCCAATGGCTAAGCCACTTACGGTCAGAAGATCTCGCTACGTGGTAAACATAACCTTTTGGACCTCGCCCTTAATGACATAATAGTCGACGACTTTGTTGGGAAAGACCTAAGTAATCCTGTTACCACCAACAGCCTATACTACTGGTAGATAACGTTTACTTATGCTCTAGTGATAGGTATTTGTTTCATCTTTGGCACATCAGTCCTTTTTAAAGTACTTTATCTTGTATTACTTGCACTCTCGTACTTTCTGTCATTCAGGCAATTTTATAATACTGATAATCAGTTATGCCAATGGTTAATTGATTATTCCTAGTTATAGTAGCTAAAAGAATTATGACTTCTGATATCGATTACCAGACCAAGTA
Organism: Lupinus angustifolius; assembly: GCF_001865875.1. NCBI lineage: Eukaryota > Viridiplantae > Streptophyta > Magnoliopsida > Fabales > Fabaceae > Lupinus > Lupinus angustifolius. The sequence continues at coordinate 5,427 of NW_017718470.1, forward strand.
ATCGATTATGTCCATCGGACAGGGAGATTTTAGAATATTGATAATCGATTATGTTACATGTTAATCGATTATTCCTAGTTAGAGTAGATACAAGATTCTGATTTTTGATATCGATAATCAATTATCAACCATGATAATCGATTATGACCATCAGACATGGGGTTTTAGAATACGGAAAATCGAATATCTCAAGGGTTAGTCGATCCTTCCTAGTTATAGTTATTCAAGTAATCTTCATCCATGGATCACCACAACAATAATCCACACATAGACATAACTTAAACGATCTGACTTAAGAGATCACCCATACTTAATCCTAACAAACAAACAATTTGATTAAATATGAAATTTCTTAATACTCAAGACAGTTCCAAACGTTTGAGGTAGTTTAGGAGGTCTGGATATCATATCATGATACCACTATGTCACGATGTATTCTCCATCACCTTAGAGTGTCATGTGAGTGGTTCCTTTGGTGATAAGTGCGAAATGAGTATGTTGCCCAACTTCAGAAGCTTCAGAAATAAACATAAGAACAAATCAGTAGGTTTGCAAGTTAAAATTCTTACATGATAACCCTTAGGTAAAGACATCTTTTAACTATCATGGACTCAATCACTTTCATCCATCTGGTTTAAGATTACATATTCTTCAACCATCATTTATCATCGAAAGTCTTGTTTAAGAAAACAATCCTTTTTAAAATAAGACTTTAACAAAACTTGTACTTTTAACTTTAACACAAATTAATACTTTTATGAAGACTTTTTAAGTCATATTCACCACTTTAAGGTAAGTTACTTAACCAAAGTCAACACTTTAAATCAAGATCTCTTAAGTTAAACTTACCACTTTAAAGTAAGCTAACTCAAGTGGATTCAATACTTTTGAACAATAAAACTCCATGGTCAATTAAACACATTTTATTCTAAAGCAACCACAAGGGTTGATAGTGTTGATCACATAATCAAGAACAACATACTAAAAGATGATAACTATCTAATGGTGTATGTGTGAGAGATTGAGAAAACAAGAAGAGAAACACCTTGAAATATCTTAGAAGTGCTTAGAATGCAAAGTGAGAAAGTGAGGAAAAAAAAAGTTCCCCCTCAACGCCAAGGAGTTGCTTTTATTGAGGGGAAAATTAGATTTGGGGGGAGATCAAAGTGGTTCCCCAAAATTATGGTGGTGTAAGGAGTTGATGAGTGATTTAGGGGATTATGTAAGTGATTGTACTTTTGCTTATTCAACATGCAAGTTTGACTCATGAATGAGTGATGCGACTAACGTGATAAAACATTGTAATTAAAACCATGCCCGAGTATTGTCAGTTAAAACTTGGTTGGAGATTAAAAAATCTCCGGATTTAGGGTTACGTTTAGAACGTCGAAACTTGGATTTCGGTCTGAAAAATATCTACAGATGAGTTATGGACAAACTTGGTATCTTTTATGACTCGAAATAATATTTCAAAGCCAATGGCAAAATCATAATTCAATTCCGAGTTAAGGAACTCAAAAATCATACTTGGGCCGAATTTAGGGTGAATTTGGGGCCGAAAGAGACCCGAAGACTTTCTGTCTCAGAAAATTATGAAATTTACCAAAAATTATGAAATAACAATATAAGGCTAAAACTCAACTGAGGTTTAGCCTAAATCAATACCTATTAATTTCTTAAATTAATCATTTTCAATTAAATAATTAATAAAATGCGCATAGAAAATCACAGTGTTACATGTAGAACTCATTCATCTTATGGGGCTTCATATATTTTTTTACTATTGTTGACGATTACTCATGTGTGGTGTGGATATGTTTGCTAATTGATAAGAAACAAGTCACCAAAGTACTAACAATTTTATTTTCTAAAGTATTACTCGACGAGAAATTATTTTGACGAGTTAAAACTGTGAGAAGTGATAATGGAATAAAATTCATTTTGACGAGAAATTTTTTTTTAGATCATGATATAGTACTTCAAACTTCATGTACAAGCATGCCTCAGCAAAATAGGAGAGTCGAATGCAAACATTACAATATTCTCAATGTTGCACGAGCTTTACGGTTCCAAGGTAATTTGTCTATTGATTCTTGGGGAGAGTTTATGTTTATAACAAACTATTTGGTCAATCACACTCCAAACACAATTTTAGAAGGCAAAACACCATATGAAGTATTGTGTGGACAAGATCCCTCCTACAATCACTTACGTGTGTTTGGTTTTCAATGTTTCGCTCACAACCAACACACAATGGCAATAAATTTGCAGGTCGAAGTCATAGATGTGCCTTTGTGGGATCTCTATGGGAAACGAAGTTGGGTAGTTTATGATATACAGACTCGTGAGTTCTTTGTTTCACGAGATGCACAATTCTTTAAAAACAAATTTTCATATCAATGTTCCGAAAATGAGAAAGAAACCTTTCATTCCTTGCCTACTGATGATATGATGGACAATGTCTTTAATGACATCGAAACACCAACGAACCTTGATCCCGATAGAGAAAAATATCCATAAGATAGTGAGCAACCTCAATACCCAAAAAAATATTTCAATGTGCCTAATTCTTTCATGCAGAAGCATTCATTGAGGTAGGTTTTAAACTATTTGATGCGTGAGGAATCATTATCGGTAATGATTAGATCGTCGACATAAATAAGAACAAGTTGAACCCCTTTTTATGCAAGGTTAACATAGTATAATCAAGACATGATTGCTTAAATCCATAGATACAAGCACATGAGACAATTTAGTGAACTAACAACGAATTGCTTGCTTTCAACCGTACAACGATTTTGGAGTTTACACACTATGTTTGGGTTGGAATGGAAAACCAAGAGGCAGACGAATGAACACTTCATCATAGACGTCGCTGTAGAGAAAAGCATTGTGTATATCCATTTGATGAAGTTATCAGGATTTGCCTACTGCCATTAGAAGAACAATTCAAATTGCTACCGCACTAAAATCTCACATTGTCTTGCCAATCACTTCCATGGTTGTAGTCAATAACTTTTGTAGTGAGAGCCCATAAATAATGAAGACATTGATACTTGCCTATGAGACATTTAGAACATTGTTTCAAATTGTAGACCACATTAATCTAATGTGAGTTGTGGTGAATGCCAAAACTACCATAATTACAGTGTGTGACACCAAATTACATTGATACAGTCATGTCAGACCACATCAAGTACAAAACAATTAATCACAACAATTCATACTATAATAGTTACAATTTGCAAAACAATGAAACTACAATTGCGACGCTAAGCACAATTTAAAATACTAATGTTAAACAACTAAACCCATTAGTCTCCTTTTTTTTAATCACTGTCACACTCATGAAAGGGGAGTACATCTGTTGTTCCACTTTTTATATTATGTACTATCACTTCTGATTAGTTGAATTTTTTTTATTTAAGTTAGAATTATAATTATTAAATATTTTTCTGATTAATTATATCTCATAATATATGAAATGATACAAAACTATACGATAAGATATGTGTATCCTCGAGAGTTAGGATCATGTTCAACACTAGAGGCTTTAAGCACACCAGCTGGTAGTATGCAGTTGCCTAAGGAATAGTGATGAAAATTTAAAGGTAAATAACTTATAGGGCTATTTTGTCAAAACAGATAATAGGTTAATTAATGTTGAGGTCAATTAATTTCTTAACGCAATAGCCTCAAGTTCAGTTTTGCTTTTATTTCTTAATGTTGAGGTTAATTAATTTTCGATCAATTCACAATTCCCCAACCTCCAAATGATGAAGTTGCCTTGGGTAGATTTTGAATTTTTGATACTTTTTAGCGTATGTTTAGTATAGATTTTTTTTGCTTATTTTCTTGTTTATAAGGGTGTAATATCTACGTACTAATTATATAAAAATTTATCATTAATCATTTATTTGAATTACTTTTGTTTTGAATGAGTCAATAATGATTAAAAATGAATATGAATGTCGGATAATGCAATCACAATATAAAAACTCTTACGGTTAATATATTTTTTCCTTCTCTTTTTATAAACTGAACTTGAACTTGTTTATGATAAAAAGAGTTGAAGAGAGAGATAATAAAATTTGTTTAGAGAATGGAACTCACAATTTTGAATTTGAAATTGAAATTAAAGGACATAGATTGGGTTTGCTGACTGAGAAAGTAATCCGGGTAAATATGGGAGTGGGTTTTGCTTTTACTTGTTAACGATGAGGTTAATTAATTTGAAATCAATTCCCAACGAAACCACCAAATCTTATCTGTGAAGATAATAACATATGTTATTATAAAATTTTAAATTATTTTTAAATAAAAATATTATAAATAATCAAATCAGATTATCTTACATTTCAATCCTGGAGAAAATCCTGAGACAATTCCAAACCTCCAAATTGGAAAGTTTATTGGGTTGATTTTGGTAACTGGTATATATTGTTTTTTACTCTTTATTTGTAAGCTTTTCTTATAAATTAAACTTTGTTAAGATGAAAAAAGGGTTGAAGAGAGAAAATAAAAGGTGTTTGTCGACCATAATTCACATTTATAAACATAAAATTATATACTTATGTAACAATTTTTATACTGTAATTGCATTATCCACTATTGATTTCTAACTATTATAAACTTTTAAACAAAAGTAATTTATTTGAATAATGAATAATATATTAAATATGTATAAATGAAAGGAAATAAATTGATTATACATCTAAACAGACTCTAAAAACTGCAAACACACTTTCGACACTTAACAATCCGGGTTGGAGATTCTAAAGGCCGAGCCAAACACACATTAAATGATATAGAATTGAAGATTCAAATTTGCTTTAATGTACACTATTTCTCAATAGGAAAGAATTAAAAAAAAAATTGTTGAAAAGATTTATCCGCAATCATAGATACTTTTCTGGAGGCTAGGTTTTTCCTTATAAAAATTTGAATCCGAGTAACAAATTTGGAAATAAATAATAGGATTTAATTGCTGTGTACATTGAGGATAAAGATTCTTTATTTTTATATTATTAATCAATACTGAACTAATATATCATCAAAAAGTCCAAAGAATAGTATATAATTAGTCAAACTTAAATTTCTCACATATAATACATAACTTTATATTTGAATGTATGATATATGACAATCAAAGTGTAAATAATAATAGAATTTTACCTATCTAATTTTATACTCATATTTGAATAATATTAAAGAAATCAACAATGTATCAATTTAGTGATGTAATATAATACTAGATCTCAAAATATTAAAAAGTCAAAAATTTAATTCTTAAAAGTAACAAATTGTTACCGGATAACCACACATCCCCTCAAGAAAATTAATTTCCTACATTTAGGGGACACTTTTGCTATTATAAAAAAATAATACTAAAGAAAGTGTGATACAATTCACTTCATCAAATAACCAAAACGTGTAACACAAAGTTGTATCTTTTCATTGAACATATCTTTCGCGCCAGGTTTCACTTCTTTTCCTTTCTTCTTCGTTTTTTCTCAGTCCCGTTAACTTCGCATTCGTTACTCTCTCAGTTCTGGTAAATTTTGAAGCTTTTCTTTATCTTCTATTTCCTTCAAACTTTTTTCTTTTGCTTCAACGATTCAAACACTTTAATTCATATTATTCCTACATTTTTTTCAAAAATAAACTGTGTTTTTTATGTACCCATCTTCTGTATGTGACGCTTTTACTGTTTATTTTTAATTCTTAGTATTATATGTGTGAAACTAGTTTTTTCTTCTTCTTTAGGATAATTTTCTGATGTTGCATTTTTTATTCGTTGATTTTATTTATTTATTTCATGAATATTGTAGAACTGAGTATAGGGTTCACCGTAATTTAATCGCTGTGAAGTTTAAATTCAAAGAAGAGGTAAATTGGGTGCTAAGGAAGAGAAGAAGATTTTAGGATTTAAAAGTTAATTTTTTTTGTCCGGAGACATGATTCACAGGATATTATGACATTCTTCAATTTATATAGCCGATTTCAAACGGTGAAAAAAGTCTTGGTTATTGTTATAGTGAAGAAGAGAAGAAGATTTGTAATTTTGTTTTAAGTTGAAAGTAAATAAGTTACTTGTAAATTTGGTTACAACAACATCAAGATCCACATCATTTGGTTATGTGTGCTTGATGCTATACATAGTTGGAAGTTTGTATAGAATGTGAAGTTTGTATTAGACAATCGACAACCAACATAAAGTATTGCCAAATTTATTCGGTTACATCTGTTTAATCTCATTGGTCTTCGAAGTCTGAATTTAACAAACTTGATGAGCCATTATCGAGTAATAGTGTAATACTAATGTGGCTTTGGTTGGTCTAGTAATTGATGAGCTTCTATTGCTATATTTAAGCTAGTCTACCAAATATTCTATGAATTATTAATCAATTATCCTTCTGTACAAAACACATGGAAGGTAAAGGATAGTGCTCAAATATTTTCTATATTTTTCTTTTGCACAACTAAGCCATATTTTCATTATTGGATTCTCATTCTCTTGGTATTTCATTTAAAAGCAGTTTTTCATTAAGGAAGCTACTGAGTTCATAAGTTTATCAAGCTTGATGGGGACAGAAGAGTCCAATTCATTTGATACACGTTATAGACTGTTGATGCCTCAAGATGATGTCAGTAATCATGCTATGTTCTATCTCAACTTATTTTCTCTATTTTCAATCTGCTTATAACTGATATTCTCTAGTCTTTTTCAACAAAAAATCCTAAACAGGGAGCTCCGAACAAACCTTTGCTAACACATTGGACTCCTGTGCAGGTAAAAAAAGAATTTTTGTTTGGACCAATTTGTGTTGGTATATTGGTCATGTATACTTGTGTTTCTCATACAACAACCAAGCCTTTGACATACTTGTGTTTCTCATACATAGAGTGCAATCTAACACTGTCTCTTTTGAATAGGCATTTGATAATTCCGGGTCTACATCAAGTTCCTTTTTAAAACCACATGCAGCTAGTTCTTATTTCTCTAACTACGCGTTGCCAAAGCAGGTAATGATATTACATATCAATGTTTCTTATAGTAAGGTTGTTTCTTTAACCATAACAAAGGAACAAGTCATTTGTTTTACTTTTGCATTCTTGTTGTTTGATCCAGGGAAATGGCACACCACTCCAGTATGGTTTTATGCATGACGTCATGACGCTCTCTAATAATCCTATAGAAGTATCTAGGGTAATCCTAGATTGTTCAATAAATTTATTCCTACAACTTCCGTTATTTTTTTATACTGTTAAGTTCTGTCACATTTAGGTTTCTATTTGGTATAGATTTAATGGAATGTTTATATTCTTTTATGGGGGAGTGGGGTGAGGTTGGTAATTACTAATAGGGTCAACATATGTATCTTATTGTAAATTTGGTCAGGATACTGCATTAGTTTTTCCCGAAAAACTACGAGGGACTTTTGATGAAAATAACGTGGATTCAATGAAATTTTTTGCTGGAAACTTACGACCTGACACTTTAAAGTATAAGGAATCGAGGAACAAATGTAACAGATCTTCAATACCAAAAAATGACAATGAGGGAATGTCATTGAGGTACATTTTATTCTTTTTTGTGAAAATCTTCATCACATTTTCCTAAACTTATACCACAAATTATCTATGTGCAGTGGAACAAGTGGAAGCAAGGAATCACCAGGTGAAGGTCATGGCACTAACATTGTAAGTTCGTCTATTAAATTGCTACCGCTTATATGTAAGAATACTTACAAGACTGGTAATTTATTGATGCATTAAAATGCACTGTCTTATTATTCTCTATAGTCACAGAGATTAAAATCTTTATCAAGGTTGAACAAATTCTGTATGTTGCAGGATTTTCCTTTAACTGTGAAGCAGCAATATACCGTGATGCTTGGAAATGGTATGTTTTACAATTATGATTTGTTTTGTTTATTTGACAGCTGAAATTTCATATTTTATGATCTATGAGATATGAGTTAGGAAGATACACAAAAGGTGAGTAGTATTGACAATTGTAATGCTGTTTATTTCACTAACAATCTTGTATTTCTCAACTTTGCAGCAAATTCAAGTGAACAGAATCAGAATTCTGGGACCTGCCTCAACACTACTAACAGTAGTGTTCAATTTTCGAAGCTGGTACTATAAACTTTTATGGATATCGTACCATGTTTGACTAGCTTTTATTGGTCAATTAACTAAGATGCATGAACAATAAATTTACTACATAACATAACTTTAAATTACTTTTGAATTAGTAGGCTAACTAAACATATATGTATATCCAAAAAACTTCTTCGGCATAGTTCAATGTTGAAATGTATAAGGTAAGCAACGTATTTTTCTACTATAAATATATTTTGTAAGTTCCTTAAATATAAAATCTCTTTTGCATAGACCATTCACAATTATCGTGGAAAAAAATATGGAATCACCAATTTAACTGTAGTAATATAATGTTGATTTTCAAATGTCATGGTTTGGAGTCGAAAAAGAGCTGCTCCCTAGAGAGCATTATATGTCTGAGATTAAACTTGTTGATTATCCGTCTATCTAATCTATCATTTTTATCTACCTGATCCATGACATGTAAATGCTCCTAGTATGTTTTATCTTTCCACTACAAGTGATCTTGCATGAAGTTACATCTCAACTTCTGTAACATTTTCTTATGTCGAATTTTGCATTTACTTTTTTCTTCTCCACATTTCATTCTGATCACTATGAGTCTTTTGTATGAAATGCTACCACCATTTTATAATTAGTTAGAGATCTAGCTAGAGTTTTGTACTGTGTTGAAAGGGATGTTTTCTGCTGAATACTTTTCAGAGAGTAAATCCTTCCTCTAGGTTGCTTAATTTAATTCATATCAATTGCCAGTGTTTCATGTTTGAGCTGCATTTAATCTGACAGGGAGAGGATGAAATAAGAAAAGAAAGAAAAAGACAGTCAAATAGGGAATCGGCTAAGAGATCAAGGATGCGGAAACAGGTATACAATATATTCTAGTACTATGTCCGTGCAATGCAGCATGTTTTTTTGGATGTTGTAGTCATATATCTTCAGAATTAGAGTTAAATATTAATACTGTTTCAAAAATTCACCCCAAATTTTTTATTTTTAAAATTCTTAATATTTTCTCTTTGCTTTTCTTAATCTTTCCCACTCTTTCATGCTTCACATTTTTATCACTTTCTAGTTTCAATTTTTTTCTTCAGTTTTTCTATATATTATAAAGAAAATGAGTTATGAACTTGTATTTAAACAGCAGTCAAAAAATTACAGAAAGAAGTCAAAGAACTGCACACCTCACAACCTACATATAGACTATTTCCTATTTTCACAATATTAAAGCACTTACGGGACCTCTTCCAAACTTGGCTGCACTCTAGATTTAAAACTGTGGAGAAATGCATTACACAATATCAAACAAACCATGGTTTTAACTTGTTTTGTATGGTAGGTGGCACATGACTGTCGGTCAGCGCTACTTCTAACCCGGAATCCATTTTATTATGATGTGTAATGTGACACATTGCTGGACATGCACATAAGGCTTTTAAAAATAATTACACTTTTTCCATAGTTCTCTTTCATGCTTAATAGAAGATAAGATTATTCTGATTATTCTTGTCTTCTATACTTCTGCTCGTTTGACATGTTTTAGACTATATAAAGTTTGGTCAAAAGGATAAGTTAAATCTTAGTTCCCTTCATTGACTATCACTCTTAGAACATGATTAAACTGCTGAAAACAGCAATAAAAATTTCTCAACATTGAACAACGATGCAGCAGCTTTGTTCAAAAGAGGAACTAATAGATTCATCGTTATAAACATATATTACATGTTCAAAAACCTTTTTAGAACATGATGATAGGACGGCTTGCTAAACAACCAAATCATATATACTCATGGAGGATAGAAATTTTACTTGTGCTTCCCTGTGGCTTTTGTCACACCTCTTGTTAATTTGTGACGGTTTTATGACTTTTACTTAAACTTGTCTTTTTATGATGTTGTCATTATTTGTGTCTTAACTTGTCAGAAAGAATGTGAAGAACTACATAGAAACATGGACATTCTTAAGGATGAAAATTCAGAGCTTACGCACTTACTTATGAAGCTTTCTGAGGAGTGTCTGGAGCTTAGCACTGAAAATGATTCTATAGAGGTCTGTCATTTAAACCCCTGATCGTTCAACTATTTACGGTTCATTCCATTGAAATTCATAGATTTGTACTAAAGAAAGTGGTCCTTGTATTAACTTCTTCTTTTAAGCTATTTGCAATTTGGGTTAGGCTATTAGTACTCTACATTATCTACTCACTGTTTTGCACCAGCTATTATCTATACATTCGATTACAATTTCCAAAATTACTCTTGATTAAATATTTGTATTCAACCCAAGTTAAACTTTGTTTTGCTTAGTTTCCCTATTTGCATAGTTTAAACAATTTTGATTACATTATTTTACTGAAAATATGAATTGACAATTAAAAGTGAAAATAGCATTATAGCACCATGCTTAACTTTTCTCATTGAAAGTGCCATATTGCCATAATTTTGCATACATTACCAGTCGTGCTCTCTCACATTGCATGCAAATGTGAGTTTGTGACTAGGCTAGGTATTCTCTCAGGATGCTGATAACCTCATTTAGTTACTTGGATAGCATTTAATTATTTATTTATTCAACGACATTTGGTAATGACTTTTCTAAGAAGTTAATTCTGAGTCTTGAGCTACCGATGAATGACAAGAGAGTGTTGTCTTGTATTTTTTGTCCTTTAGTTTATAAGATTACTAATTTGAGTATTGATTTGGTACCGGGACAGGAAGAGCTGGTTGAGATGTATGGACCAGAATCAATAGCAGATCTTTTGCCAATGAAGCCTGCCTCTGTTGGATCCCAAACAACAGTTAAGGAAGAATCTTGAAATGATCAGAACCTACCGTTTTGACAGCAATTTTGACACTGCTTATGTAGGCTTATGTTATATAGACATGTTTCAATTTTGTAAACACCGAAGATAGAAGTAAATTTAAAGAGAATAATAATGATAGTCTCTTGTGGCTTTCAAATAATTACATTCATAATAGTCTCAAGGCTGCACAGTCTAAAGTTCCAACTGCAAAATTCAATAGTTTTTGAGGAATTCTTCTGCAAAATTTGCTTTGTGTTAAACTATTTGTCATTAGAGTTCTGTTATTTGAACATTTTAGGGTTTGCTTGGTTTGCATGACTATTGATTTTTTAGAGTTCTGATATTTGAAAATGAAAATAGAAAACGTGATATTGAATTTGTTTGTTCACGTATTTTTAGTTTTAGGAAATGGAGGCAATGTTTTTGAAATTAAAGGCATTTACTACTTTTTCTTTTATTTTATTACTTCTCTTAATCCTTTCTTAGACGGAGGCTTACGGTGGGTTGTTGGTGGATTGTGACTGGTTTAATTTTTGTGTGGTCAAGTCCTAGTTGGTGTGTGAGACATGGGTTGAAGGGAGAAGGGAAGCAGGAGCATTTGCATGGTGGCAATGAAGAGCGAGCGTTTAAGGAGAAAGTCAAAATTATGAAACTTTTAATTTGAAATTAGGAGTAATAGGACTATGGAGGTGCTTCAAGCACTATCATGGACAAATCTTGAGATAATGATTTTGTGCTATTAGAAAGTGAATAATGTGAAGATAAAAAACATGATTAGAAATCAGGGAGTGATAAAAAAAAGTAAAGGAAAATGAAATTAATATTAACCAAACAAAAAATTACTAATAAAAACAACTTTTAGAAAATGAAAATAGAAAATAAAAACTGAAAATATTTTCACAAACCAAACACATCCTTACCTTTTTGGTTTCCAACAACATTTCCCTTTTCCTTATTATCTATGCTTTGCTACACATTAGGAAAAAAAAATTAGATAGTAAGAATTTTGCAACACTCTATCACTCAAATGTGGAAGTTGGATAAGGAAGTTGTAGGGATTACTCATCTATGCAAGAATTAATGAAAGAGTTTAAAATCTATACATTATTAGTATAAAGTTTTTACATTGTGTTGGAACAACTTATTTGGACCCTAGTTTTATACATTTTTGTCAACAATTTAGAATGTCATCTAGCATATA